>NW_015388760.1:147165-151028 GCF_001527695.2 Protobothrops mucrosquamatus
TTTTTTTTATAAAAAAAAAAAAAAAAAAAAAAAAGGTGCCGGAACTCACACATGTCATACAACCCGCCTTGCCTACCCTACAAGGTTCCATCCAAAAAAGGTGCCAGAACTCCGTTCTGGGCGTTCTATGACAAAAAAAGCCCTGCAAGTAGTCCTTGACTAATTATCAGTTGCTTTAATTATAATGCCTTGGTAAGGCCACACTTGGAAGACTAAATCCAGTTCTGGTCACCACTATGTAAAAAAGATGTTTGGTTTTTTAAAAAGTATTTTATTAATTTTCTGTCATTACAATTCATTTGTGCTTAATGAACGTGTTGTCTGGGTTAATTTTTGCTTAGTCATAAAAGTTAAGTTCTTACTCTCTATCTCATTTTTCCAACCATTGATAAAATAAGTTCCATGTTTGAAAGTATTCTGTATCTTCTTTTTCTTTAATTCTCAATGTGAGTCTATCCATTTCCGCACAGTCCAGTATTTTCTTAATTAGCGCTTCCTCCGATGGTGTTATCTCATTTTCCAGTGCTGCACAAATGCAATCCTCGCTGCTGTTAGTACATGTAATGTTAAATATACATTTTGTTTATCAAATTTTTCTGGCATTATGCCTAGTAAAAAAAAAGTTCAGGTTTAAAATCTACATGTTTTCCTAACATCTTTTCTAACCAAGTATGTATTTTGGTCCAAATTTGTTTTGCTTTAACACATGTCCACCATAAGTGATAGTATGTACTGGGATTTTGATTGCATTTCCAACATTTACTAGACATATTTTTAAACATTTTTGCTAATCCAACAGGTGGAAAATGCCATCTATAAAACATTTTATATAAGTTTTCTTTATACGAAGGAGCCATTGTCAGCTTATAATTTCTTTCCCAGAGATTTTGCCATTTTTCTAATTCTATGTTATATCCCAAAAAATTTGCCCATATAATCATTGTTTCTTTCACTTGTTCATCTTCCATTTTTAAATTCAATAAAAAATTATACAATTTTTAATCATTTTTTCATCAGAAGTCATCAACATCTATCAAACATTGTCTGATCTTTGTAAAAACCATATGTTTTAACATCTTTGTCATACCTCGATTGCATTTGCAAACGGGGCCACCATGATAAGTTAATGCCCTGGTCTTCTAGCTCTTGTTTAGATTTTAATTTCCTATCTGTATTCAAAATATCCTTATATGTTAAGATTTTTTCAAATTTAACTAGATTTGGGTGAGCAAAAGCTTCCATCATTGATAGCCATCCTGGGATTTTCATGTAAATTTTAGGTTTTATCTTTTCCCATACAGATAGTAATGCACTTATATAATGGTTTTGGAAATATCTATGGGTTTTATTCTTTTCATACCATAAAAATGTGTGCCACCCAAGTTGCAGGTCATGTCCTTCTAAATATAACAATCTTTTGTTTCTGAGAGTTATCCATTCTTTTAGCCATGTTAGACCACATGCTTGGTAGTATAGGACACAGTCTGGTAAACCAAATCTTCCATTTTCTTTGGTTTCTTGTAACATTTTCAGTTTAATTCTGGCTTTCCGTCCTTGGCAAATAAATTTCAAGATCAATCTATTTAAATCATCAAAAAACTTTTTTTTCTATTTTACAGGTCCTGTTTGAAATAAAAAAAAGAAGTTTTGGTAAAATATTCATTTTCACAGTAGCTATTCTTCCTAGTAATGATAATTGTAGGTTTTTCCATTTTTCCAAGTCTATTTTTATTTGAATTAGTAATTTTATGTAGTTATGTTCTTTTATCGTTGCACATCTTCTGTTAAATATATTCCCAAATATTTCACTTTCTTAACTATTTGTAAGTCTACTTTTTCTGACAGTTGTGTGTTTTGCTTGTCTGTAAGGTTTTTAACTATAACTTTGGTTTTTTCTCTATTTATTTTCAATCCTGCTATTTCTCCAAATTCTATCTTTTTCAATAATTTGGACGTTATATCCAACAGTTCTTCTAGAATAAATACCAGGTTGTCTGCAAATGCTTGTAGTTTATAACTTTCGTCTTTTATTTCCATTCCTTTAATTTCCGAATCTTGTCTGATGTTCCTATTGAGAATTTCCAACGTTAGTATGAATAACAGTGGGGATAGTGGACATCCTTGTCTTGTACCTTTCTTTATATTAAAGTTCTCCGTATAGTCTCCATTGATAATTACTTTTGCTGTTTGTTTATCATATATTGTCTTCATAGTTTTATAAACTTTTCTCCAAAATCCATACAGTTTAATTGTTGTATCATAAATTGCCAACTTACATTATCAAAAGCTTTTTGAGCGTCTAGGAAAATTAAAGCCATTTGTTTTTCTGAATGCGTTTCATAGTATTCCAGTGTATCTAAAATAAGCCTCAAATTATTTTTTATTTGTCTTTTTGGTAGACAAAGACAGATATGTAAAAAAAGATGTTGAGTATCTAAAAAGAGTGCAGAGAAGAGCAACAAAGATGATCAAGGGACTGGAGACTAAAACACATAAAGAACGGTTGCTGGAATGGGTATGTCTAGTTTAATGAAAAGAAGGACTAGGAGTGACATGATAGCTGTGTTCCAATATCTCAGGGGTGCCACAAAGAAGAGGGGGGGGGGTCAAGCTATTCTCCAAAGCAGGACAAAAAGCAGTGGATGGAAACTAATGAAGGAGAGAAGCAACCTAGAACTAAGGAGAAATTTTCTGACAGTAAAAAAAATTAATCAGTGGAACGACTTGCCTCCAGACGTTGTGAATGCTCCAACCCTAGAGGTTTTTAAGAAGAGATTGGACAACCATTTGTCTGAAATGTTATAGGGTTTTCTGCCTGAGCAGAGGTTGGACTAGAAGACCTCCAAGGTCCCTTCCAACTCTGTTATTCTATTCTATTCTATTCTATTCTATTCTATTCTATTCTATTCTATTCTATTCTATTCTATTCTATTCTATTCAACTGTTCAAAGTTATGACAGGCCCCCCAAAGGAACTTACAACTCAGATTCAAAGTTCTGATGATTGCCCCCTAGCTTCTTTAGATTGTAGTATAAGCAAATTCAAGGGAAAGCTGTCATATAAAAGAGCTAATTGCTCTTTATTTCCAAAATGGGTCCTAGCAGTGTTGGATTAGGAATGAGGAGATCCAGGTTCAAGTCCACTTTCATTCATAGAAGCTCTCAGGTGATTCTGGGCCTCAATTTACAACAGTTCATTTAGTGACCATTCGTAGTTACAATGGCACTGAAAAAAGTGACTTATGACCCTTTTCACACTTACGACTATTGTAGCATCCCTGTGGCCATGTGATCAAAATTTGGACACTTGGCAACTGGCATGTACTTATGACGGTTGCAGTGTCCCAGAGTCATGTGATCGCCCTTTGCAACCTTCTCACAAGCAAAATCAATGGGGAAGCCAGTGTTACTAACTTAACAACTGCAGTGATTCCCTTAACAACGGTGACAAGAAAGATTGTAAAATGGGACAAAACTCACTGAGCAGCTATCTTGCTTAGCAACAGAAATTTGTGGCTCAATTGTGGTCATAACTCGAGGACCGACTGTACTACATGTTTCATAAAATCTCCTCCCTTATTTTAATGCATTTGTAAAAATCACATCCCCATTTTACAAAACGAGCAAAATATGCAAAATATACATTTGTAAAATACTCAGATACTTTTGTGAGAAAGAAAGAAGTTTAAAAATAAAACGGTCACAATTGATTAACAATAGAAGGATTAGCCAAGCCCTGCAGGTAGGCACTAGATTCCAGGAGGCTTGGCTAGAAGACACACTTAACAAGACAAAAGGATGGCAGAGAGAAGTTCTGAACAATGTAACTGAGGGGGAGGGATGATGTATTCTGGCTAGGCGGAT
>NW_015388760.1:153192-154332 GCF_001527695.2 Protobothrops mucrosquamatus
TGTAGAACTAAAAGTTCTGTTTTCTTTTCTGTTCTCTTTTTGTTGTCTTGGTATGTATATGTGTGTCAAAGTTTTTGTGTGTGAGGTAAATGTGATTGTTAATTGTTTCTAATCCCAAGAGAAACATTTTCACTCAGTTTGTCTGGCCAACAAAAAGAGTGAAGAAAGATATGTTTGTTTGTTTTTCTTTCCCCCCCCCCTCTCTCTCTATACTCTTAAGAACAGCCCAAAGTTAGCAGGAATAATAAAGTTAGAAGGAACCTTGGAGGTCATCTAATCCAACCCCCTGCTTTCTCTGGCTGTGTTGCTTTAAGGGTGAGAGAGAGAGAGACATAAAGGAAAAGGGTTTTTTTTTTATCTTTTTAACTATTTTTTTTTTCTGTTTAGAATTCTGGTTTGAGGAAGGAGGGGTGGATGAGAATGTTTTAACCTACTTAGTGGAAATTTGTTTCCATCTGAATGGAATCTGATTAAATTAGAATTTGACTACATTTATATTAAAAGCAAAGAGTTGATACTAGAGTTTGATACAAAACTATTTCAGTAACTCAGATTTTTTGTCTGTGTGGAGTTGGTTTTTGTTGTTGTTTTATTTTTTTTAATGTTTTTATGTCTGTGTGCAGGACACACTGATAAAAAAAAAAATACCTAAGAAGGAATTGGAATTCAACCCTTGTTTAAAACAAAGGAGTTGAGAAATTTTTTGGGATTATGTTGTTTTGAATAAAGATTAGTGTGCAAACAAACTCAAGCAGAGGTTTTTTTTTTTTTTGGTAAAGTGCTTCTTTGTTTGTTCTTTATTAACCAATTTGTTTTTAAATACAGACAAAGCAATTGCTAGGAGAAGGGGGGTTTACCCAGAAGTGGGGGAAAGAGAGATGAATGAATGAAATGGGAAGTAGAAGGCAGGGAGGCATTATTTATAGATGGCTCCTCCCGGATAGAGAATGGGTTAAAGAAAAAAGGGTATGCAATCATAAATGGACACACCAAAGAGTTGGTAGAATCCGGTAGCCTGCCAAAGAACTGGTCAGCCCAAACTTGCGAACTATGCATTAAATCAGGCCCTAAAATTGTTAGAAAACAAGGCTGGAACTGATTATACGGATTCAAGGTACGCCTTTGGGGTGGATGGGCCAT
>NW_015388760.1:156088-179703 GCF_001527695.2 Protobothrops mucrosquamatus
AGAGAAGTTCTGAACAATGTAACTGAGGGGGAGGGATGATGTATTCTGGCTAGGCGGATCGGACAGATTGTGCCCCCGGAAGTCCTCTCAAATGGGACCAAGGGGAGGGGATGGGGGCGTCGTGATAGGAGTGTATATAATGTTGTGAGTTTGAATATTTTGGTGTGGTCTCTGGGTTTAGAACTTCCTGTTGAAGTCTCGCACCAGGATCCACCGCGCTTTGCAAACCGCTTTTCTATTTTCTGCAGAATAAACTCTTTTTCTTACCAATCCAATTTTGTTGGTATTTTAATCACGTTTCCAACACTTTGGCCACCAGATGAGAAGAGAGGACTCATTGAAAAAGAACCTGATGCTGGGAAAGATGGAAGCCAAAAGGAGAAGGAGGCGGCAGAGGATGATAGTGGTTAGAGAGGGTCATCGACGCAGTAGGCCTGAAGTTGGGCAGACTCCGGGAGACAGTGGAGGACAGGAGGGTTTGGCTTGCTATGGTCCATGGGGTCCCGAAGAGTTGGACACAACTTAGTAACTGAATAACAAACAAGGTACAAAGTAAGTAAAATATAAATGAGTAAAATCCCATTTGGATTTCAGGGATGTTATGCTTTAATACAGGGGTCCCCAACCTATGGTCCGCGGCTCAGGACTGGGCCCTGGGCTCTTGGCCAGCGGGCCGTGGAAACTGCTGGCCGGTGTGGACATGTGTGGGCACGCATTTCCCTCCCCACTCATGCTAGCGCCTGCGGCCCTGTTTGCGCATGCGCGTGGGTGCGAATGAGAATGCTAGTGCGGGGCAGGTGTCCACAGCTGGTTTGTGCATGTGCCGCTAGCCCGGGCGGCTTGCACGGCCCATTTGCGCATACACGAATGGGCCACTAGCCACCGTGGGGGGTGCACGGCTGTTTGCACATGCGCATGACGCCAGCACATGCAACATGCGCAAATGGGGCTGCTAGTGCCACGCCAGTGTGTGGCCCCGTGCGTGTGCGCACGTGCACATACGTCAATTTTAAAGCTGCTCTCCTTCCCTCCGGTCCTTGAACTCCAGAAAGGTTGGAGACCTCTGCTTTAATACACAATCCTCCTCCCTGACCTGCGAAATCAAGGGCTTATTGAGCCCAAAATTTCTGTTGCTAAATGAGAGATGTGTGAAGTGAATTTTGCCCCATTTTACGACCTCGCTTGCCACATTTGTTAAGCAAATCCCTGCACATTGTTAAGTTAGTAACATGGTTGTTAAATGAATCTGGTTTCTCCATTGACTTTGCTTGTCAGAAGGTCACAAAATGGTGATCACATGACCCCAGGACACACTGCAGCCATCATAAACATGAGTCAGTTGCCCAGCATCTCAATTTTGATCATGTGACCACGGGGACGCTGCAACGGTTGCAAGTGTGAAAAACTTTTTTCAGTCTCCTTGTAGCTTTGAATGGTCACTAAACAAACTGTTGTAAGTGGAGGACTACCTGTATTTTCAGCTCCTTCCAAGGGCCTCGTGGATCTGATGACAATATCAAGGGAATGGAAGTGGCTGAAAGTTTTGGCCTGTTGATTATGTAGGAGAATTAGTATTAGTGTTTTCCTAATTGTTATTAGGAGAAAAAAGTTATTTTCAAAGTAAGATGGGCGGCATATAAATGAACAATAAATAAATAGTACAAAAAAGATGCATTAGGCCTCCAATGAGCCATTAAAAATGTAAATGTTAAAAACTGACCAGAGAAATTATGGTGCTGAGGATGGGTAATATATGAAACAGTTCAAGACTGATGCTTTCCCATATAAAGTTAGCAAAAGGAGAATTAACCAACGAGCACTCTGTTTTCCTCCTGCTTTACAAACAATATGGAATGTGTCTTCTACTTGTAGTGGCTCTCCTCCAATTAACCGAGTAGTCAAGTAGGGCTAATTACCCCAATTTTCTATCCATTTTCTGACACAGGATGTGAATAAACACTAAAAGAAATCAACATCCCCCCTCCCGCCCTGGGCAAGCAAGCCTCGTGGGGCCATTATTGTCAATTATACTGACATACTTATATGCTTTGTCTGCAGATTAATGATGCACCCAAATCCACTTTCTTCCCTCTATAAAACTTGGGTTTCTTCCTGCCTGGGGAATCAGAGCTCAAGCAATTCCATAAAGACATGAAGGTATGATTCCTCTAATCTGTGAGGTTCAGGAGTCAGGGGGTCTTGGCGGGTGGGTGGATGAAGGTAATCCTGGCAGCAGCATTTATGTGGGAGATGGAAGGGTTGCTAACTGTTTTTTAAGGTGGGCAGGTGATAGAAAAGAGCACTGAAAAAAGTCTTTATCTATAGAGTTTCTACCTGTTGTGCTGCTGTTCAGTGACTCAAGAATCCTATTAGCTAAATGTCCGTATGTTTGTATCTACCAAGCATACATAACATGTACCTTCAGGTATGTAAACAGTCTCAAAACATTTTGATGAAATATTCTAAAAGTGCAGAGCATTTTCAAGAATTGGAGGTCCAAACTCATAGGACCTTGGATCGTGGAGTGAAGACAAATCGGAACCTCAGTTAATTATCATGCAAGCATCAAAACGATGAGAGAACGCTTGCTTTTTTTATGCAGAACAGTTTTCCAAATTGTTTTACCAGGTTTTGACTGCTTATTCACACAATATAAGATCAGTATAAAAATAGCAATTTTCTTGAGGAAGTATTCACCATATGTGTGGAACTAAAAACAACCCATTCTGAACTGCAAAAATCTGGACAGTCACTAAATAGCAGCATAGGCACAGAAAACGTCCTTTGCTGCCATCTAGTGATCATCTGGGGTTTTGGCAACTTGATAAGGTGGCCTTAATGGAACTGCAATTTCCATGTCTTCTAGCATCTGATGTGGTTGTAGGTTATAAGAACTATAATTCAGAATGCTTGTAGAGCCAGGGCTTTTTTTGTCATAGAACGCCCAGAACAGAGTTCCGGCACCTTTTTTGGATGGAACCTTGTAGGGTAGGCAAGGCGGGTTGTATGACGTGTGTGAGGTCCGGCACCTTTTTTTTTTTTTTTTTTTACAAAAAAAGCACTGTGTAGAGCTATGGTAAATGACTGGAGAGGCACAGAAAAAAAGATATTATTCTGTTATAGAGTTCACACAGCACACTAAGCCAAAGTTTGCTTAATCACAGTTTACTAAAAAAACATAGTCTATGCCAGAGGTCCCCAACCTTTTGGGCACCAGGGACCAGTTCCGTGGACAAAGGTTTTTCCATGGACCAGAGAGTGCGTGGTTTTGCGTGCTGTCTGCATCCCACGGATGGGGCTTTGCTTGTTTGTGCGGACCGGTTGCTGGCAGGCCACGGATCAGTACCGGTCCACGGACCGGGGGTTGGAGACCCCTGTTCTACGCAACAGATAGATCATAGCTGAATTCAGATAAGCAAACCTCACTTTGGTTTAACACGTGTATATTATCAACCATGGTGGCAATATAATTTCAGATAAATTGTTGCATGCTTATTTATCAAAATCAAAAAAACTTGCTAACTTTTAAATATCAGAGATGATAGCAAAACCAAAGAAGATAATTGTAATCCTATTTTCCTACAAAGGAAACATTTATTAGCAAAGACATGTCATGTGATTGGAAAGCAGCATCCTTTCTTTGCTCCTCTTCTTTCCTCTCTCTAGATGAGGATTTCTTGGTATGTCTTTTGCTTTTCTTTGCTCTTCTGCATGCTGCTTGGGGACTGTTTTGGAGTTGCATTTGTGGTGAGTTGTATCAGATCTTCCAAATCTATTTTGTCAATTTACTGGGGGGAGAATTACAGTACCCGGGTCTGGCTTTCACATCCAGAAGGAAGAAGATGGTAAAGGCGGTGGTTGCACCGTGGACGGCCAGATTTCAGATTGTGGATTTCAGGTGTGAATACTCCATGGTGGTGGGTGTTTTTTTTTTTTAAAAAGCATATGTATTATATGTATGGTTTTTTTTAAAGTATGATTAATTATGGAGGAACATCTGCACCAAGAATATCTGTACTACGGTGGCATTTCCATCCAATTGGTGAAGGGGAAAATGGGGTCTGATTTATTGTGATTCACACAAGAGTTAGCCAACCAGAAAAACATGGTGGTAGCAGCCCACAAGGAATATTTTGTCTCAGTTCTTTGCTAGCTGCTTGGGTGTGGGAAGATTTTCATACATCCCTAATTTCATGGCCTTTTTGAGAGGTTCTTCCTCAGAGCAAATCATAGAGTATGTTTCATGGCTACCTAGCCTACAATACAGTATATCACTCTGAGAAAATACCATTCAGAGCATGTGAACACCATTTTGCCATTAAAAGAACATTTCAGAAAGAAGAGAATACAGGATATAGAATAATAGAATTGGAAGGGACCTTGGAGGTCTTCCAGACCAACCCCCTGCTCAAGCAGGAGACCCTATACCATTTCAGACAAGTGGCTGTCCACTCTCTTCTTAATAAAAGCCTACAGTGATGGAGCACCCACAACTTCTGGAGGCAAGCCATTCCACTGGTTAATTGTTCTCACTGTTGGGACATTTCTCCTTAGTTCTAGGTTGCTTCTCTCCTTCATTAGTTTCAATCCTTTGCTTCTTGTCCTGCCTTGAGTTGTTTTGGAGAACAGGTTGACCCTCTCTTCTTTGTGACAGCCACTCAGATATTGGAACACTACTATCATGTCACTCCTAGTTCTTTTTTTTAATGGATTGGACATACCCAGTTCCTGCAACCGTTATTTATATGTTTTAACCTCCAGCCCTCTAATCATTTTTGTTGCTCCTCTCTGCACTTTTTCCAAAGTCTTAGCACAGGGGTCTTCAAACTTGGCCCTTTTATGACTTGTGGACTTCAACTCCCAGAATTCCTCAGCCAGGCATGCCTTGCTGAGGAATGCTGGGATTTGAAGTCCACAAGTCATAAAAGGGCCAGGTTTGAAGACCCTTGTCTTAGCATCTTTTTTTATAATGAGGTGACCAAAACTGGATGCAGTATTCCAGATGTGGTCTTACTAAGGTCTTATAAAATAACATTTTTCTTGGTTCAGATGATAGAACTTGTAGTTCTTTTCTTGGTATCTTCCATTTTCCTCTCGGACCTGGAAGGTATTGAACAAAAAGAAACAGAACAGTGCAATTTTTCTCCCTTCTGAGTATGAGTTTCTCTTTTTCATTCCTTTGAAGTGAAATTTTGCAGATCCTTTTTTTAAATTATTATTTTGAATGGGAAATGTGGCTCTCCGAATCATGGATTTTGTCCTCTTAAATTTCTGCTCCTTTCTCCTAGTCTAAAAATTGATGCAGGATGTAATCATTGAGAGGGTTTTGATTTAAATATCCAGCCTATTGGTTTCTCATGCTACTTAATTTTTCATCTGGACTTGCTTCCAGCTAGTCACTAAGAACATTAATTTTTTAAAAAATTCTCATCAATTAAACTCTGTTATTCATGAGAATTTAAATTCCTGTATTAGACTAGGACAGTGTTTTTCAACCTTGGCAAGTTTTGCTGGCTGGGGAATTCTGGGAGTTGAAGACCACACAGCTTAAACTTGCCAAGGTTGAGAAACACTGGACTAGAGACTGTCTTAAATTTTGTAAAATTTTAATTTGACTTTTGTGGAGGAGGGACAAAATTATAATCCAGATGAGGCAAATACAAGTTTACATTAACATCACCTTTCTTACTGTTCCTTCTGTAGCCCAAAGACAAACGTGGTTGGACCCTGAACAGTGCTGGATACCTGCTGGGACCCCGTAAGTTGATTCAGAATTTCACAGACAGGAGAAAACAGGGTTAAAGTGAAAGCTGCTTTAAGGTCACAGGGGAAGAAATTCTACTGAACCTAATGACATTTCTTTCTAAGGCAGTGTTCCTCAACCTCAATACCTTTAAGATGTATGGACTTCAACTCCCAGAATTCCCCCAGCCAGCACAGAATCAGAATCATAGAATCATAAGGCTGGAAGGGACAGAGAGGATTTCTTATCTAACCCCTTGTTCAAGGCAGGGGTCCTCATACCACTCTTTTGTTGAAAACCTCCAGTGATGGAGCACCCACAACTCCAGGAGGCAAGCTGTCCCATTGCTTAATAACTCTCACTAAAGGCGTTATGGACGAGAAACACTGTTCTAAGGAAATATGTGTAGCATTGTACTATCAGCATCCAGGGATGGGGCTCCTGATAACCCCCTAAAGAGCAGCAGGTGATCAGTGTTATTATTTCTGGTAACCTTTAATGGACTTTTGCTTACCAGGACTGAATGATGAAGTTTTAAGGATCTGTTTGTAGATAAGAAGGAAATACAGGAAGGAAAGATTGTTTGTTATACTTTAAGACAGGGGTCTTCAAACCTGGCCCTTTTATGACTTGTGGACTTCCACTCCCAGAATTCTTCAGCCAGGCACACTGGCTGAGGAATTCTGGGAGTTGAAATCCACAAATCATAAAAGGGCCAAGTTTGAAGACCCCCACTTTAAGAGAAGGTGATAAGTTGCTAAAACTTTATACTTGTGACAAAGGGGGAAGTAAGGTCTCTATATACTTCTTCTTTATCACATTATTATTTTTCTTTCTTTCCTATATGTTCTTTCTATTTTTCTGTTATTTCTATTTCTTCCTTTTATCCTTTTTTTGAAGTTTTATTAGTTTTATCTGTTTAATTGTAATAATATAATAATTAATAAAGTTATTATAAAAACATAGCAGGGGATCAGAGCAACAACCTAGCATCTGTACATCTACTGAAACCCAATCTGGCTGTTATAATTGGTTCCTTAGATCGATGAGATTCAGTACAGGTAATCCTCAACTTATGACTGCGGTTGGGATCAGAATTTCCATTGCTAAGCAAAGCGGTTGTTAAGTGAGTTTTGCCCGATTTTACGACCTGCAGTTGTTAAGCAAATAAGCCAGCCGTTAAACCAATCCAGCTTTCCCCCATTGACTTTGCTTATCAGAAGCTGGCTGGGAAGGCTGCAAATGGTGATCACATGATCCTGCGATGCTTCAACCATTGAAATTACATGCCAGTTGCCAAATGCCTGGATTTTAATCATGTGACCATGGGGAGCTGTGACAGTTGTAAGTACAAGGACTATGTCATGAGTCTGACTAATGAAACACTTAAAAGAACTTTCAGGCATGGTTTAACCTAAAAAGCCTTTATTAGTGTAAAAGGAGTGTCAGCACGGCATGGAGAATGCCAAGATCTGAATTTCCCTTCCTTTGCACATAACATTCCAGGCATTTCCCTTCCCCTATTTTGGGGTCATTATTCACATCTTCCAATTAACCTGGAGGGCAAAGATTCACTTCCGTTCCCTTCCGCGGGCTTTTCTCTCCTCTCTCTTTCTCATCTGAATTAACTCTAAAAGTACCAGACAGTTCTGCATATTTTGTCAAAGCAAGAATATTCAATATTAGCAGCGTTGACAGACTACTTGTAAGTTACTTTTTTTCATGCTGTTGTAACTTTGAGCAGTCACTAAACTAATGGTTATAAGTCAAGGACTACCTGTAAACCATTATTGTATGTAAATGGCCAGCCTCTAGCTTCTCTGTCATCAATGGAGAAAGCTCCCTCCCTACTGGTTCATAAGAAGACTCTTGGAAAGAAAATTAAAAGGCTTTTGATGTACAAGGGATTTATGTGTCCTGAATAGAAAATAGTTCAGCTGCTGGAACTCACGTAACTCCATCTTGTGTAGCTCAATAAATCTTGCTAAAGAGAAGTATGAGGACAATTGTGCTTGAAAAATAATCGCTTTTAGGATTCATATCCTAATACAGAAAAGATAAAGATGAAACCAGAAACTTTTCTTCTGGGCTTAATGGAAAAAAGTTTAGGAAAAAAATTTGGAACTTTGATCTTATATATGTTGACGGCAGCAAGACTATATTGTATGCCCAAAAATGGAAGGACATTTCGATTCCCACTGTGGACGAAATGGCTACAGAAGCTGATGGAGTTGGCAGAGATGGCTGAATTGACTGTTTGAATTAAAGAAAAGAATATAAGTACTTTTGTTTCCACATGGAGACCGCTTCTGGATTTTGAGCTTGAGGTGAAAAAAAATGAAACTTTGATTTTGGGTTTTACTAATTAGATTGACTTGTTGTTATAGAAATGGCTAGTTTATACTATTATGGAAAAGTAAAAAGTTGGAAGTTCGATGTTAATGCTTCATTCTACTGCAACAGAGGAAGTTGGAAGTCAATGCCTTTTCTTTTCTTTTTCCCTTCTCCCCCTCACTTTTCTTTCCCTTTTCCCTCCCCACTGTGTCCTACTATTTGCTTTTGTATTTTTGTATTTTATTCTATAATCTAAGAAAATGTTACAAAAAGTAAACACTTTCAGACAGTTAAAATACGCTGTTCAAAGTTACAATGGCACTGAAGAAAGTGACTTATGACTAGTCCT
The DNA here is from genome assembly GCF_001527695.2 of Protobothrops mucrosquamatus. NCBI lineage: Eukaryota > Metazoa > Chordata > Lepidosauria > Squamata > Viperidae > Protobothrops > Protobothrops mucrosquamatus. Next base: position 164,515 of record NW_015388760.1, read on the forward strand.
CGCATTTATGACTATCTCAGCATCCCCATGGTCACAAATATCAAAATGTGGACACTTGGCAAACCAGCATGTATTTACAACAATCGCAGCATCCTGGGGTCATGTGATAACCATTTCTGACTTTCTAGCTGGCTTTCCAGCAAGCAAAGTCAATGGGGAAATTGGATTCACTTAAGGATGGTGCGATTCGCTTAAAAACCATGACAAAATGATTATAAAATTGGGTATGACTCACTTAAGAACTGGCATGCTTAGCAACGGAAATTCTGATCCCAACTGTGGTCATAAGTCAGAGACTATCTGTATTGCTTCGCTTGTGGCTCCTTGATGAAAAAGAAAACTATGAGGAGATGCGGCGGTCGTGGTGGTGGTGATGATGATGGTGATGATGATGATGATGGCATCTTCCTCCTAAGAAATACGGTGCTTCCACATGGAGGCTTCCTGACGTTACTAATGCTAAGATTTAGTACTGAAATATGAGGTGGGAAACATCTCTATCACATGTCTGGGAATGAAGGAAAATTGCATGAAACAGGTAATCCTTGATTTACAGCAGTTCATTTAGCGACCATTCAAAGTTACAACGGCATTGAAAAAAGTGACTGATGACCACTTTTCATGCTTACAACGGTTGCAGCATCCCCTGTGATCAAAATTCAAACACTTGGCAACTGACTCATACTTATGATGGTTGCAGTGTCCTGGGGTGATGGGATCCCCTTTTGCGACAAGCCAAGCCAATGGGGAAGCCAGATTCACTGAACCACTTAACAATTGCACTGATTCACTTAACAACTGTGGCAAGAAAGGTCGGGCAAAATTCACTTAACAAATGTTTCACTTAGCAGCAGAAATTTGGGGCTCGTAAGCCGAGAACTACCCGCGAAAGCTTCATCTGGATTCACTTCCTGTTCACCAAATTCCTTGGTGGCTGCCTGGCAGTGGGGTGATTATAAAAGGCCACCAGGCCGTTTGGTTGATAAGGGGCTCCTGGTTTATAAGCCCGGTGTAAATCATCTCTCTTTTTTTCCATGTAACCTGCAGCACTTCTTCCCTCCCACTCTCCTCTCCCCAAAGCAGATGCCCACCAGACGTTGCCTGATAAAGGAGCCTTGGCTGGGAAGCGAGATGCAGCCGAGGACTTGTACTCTGTGGGGCAGGAGTCTGTGGGTGAGCGCCCTTTAGCTGGCTTCTCTGAGCTCTCCCTGTATTTTCCACAATTTAGCCCTTCATGCTGCTTCCTCCCTCTTTCAGCACCTGTTCTGCAACCTTCTGACTACAGCATCCTCCAGACGCTGATGGATTTTCTCTCCTACCTGAATCTCCAAGGTGAGAGCACATCATGGGGGGCTTCAGAAGGAAGGAGGGGGTGCGACTCATCTAACAAGGGCCTTGCCTAGCAATGGGCATTCTGGTCCCAGTTGTGGTTGTAAGTCCAGGACCCCTGGTGGTCTTTGCCTCTTACTCTCCACGGCTGTTTTGACTTGCAGAAGAGAGTGCAAATGTTGCTTTCACAGAGCATCTGGCTGTATAACGTTTGACTGGTGTTTTCTAAAAGACTTCCTATATATATATACACCAGGGGTCTTCAAACTTGGCCCTTTTATGACTTGTGGACTTCAACTCTCAGAATTCCTCAGCCAGCTATGCTGGCTGAGGAATTCTGGGAGTTGAAGTCCACAAGTCATAAAAGGGCCAAGTTTGAAGACCCCTGATATATACAATACTCTTATGAAAAAGTGCTACATCTGTTTTTTTTATAGATAAGGGATTTTATATGGGCCCATTCTTTATTGTTTTTATTACTTGGAGGTGTTGATGATATTTTGTGTACAGGTAGTCTTCAACTTACAACAGTTCATTTAGTGACCATTCAAAGTTCCAACAGCACCGAAAAAAGTGACTTATAACCATTTTTCACACTTCACAACCATTGCAGCCTCCCCATGGTCACGTGATCAAAATCCAGAGGCTTGGCAACTGACTCATACTTATGACGGTTGCGGTGTCCCAGGGTCATGTGATCAGCTTTTGCGACCTTCTGACAAGCCAAGTTAATGGGGAAGCCAGATTCACTTAATAACCATGTTACTAATTTAACAACTGCAGTGATTCACTTAACAACTGTGGCAAGGAAGGTCGTAAAATGGGACAAAATTCACTGAACAATTGTCTCGCTTAACAACAGGAATTTTGTCCTCAGTTGTGGTCGAGGATTGGATGCTGCTGATCAGAGTTTCTCAGGGCTAGCACTGACATTTCCTTGCAGGACTAGCTGAAAGCAAAGCTTGCTTATTGTTGATTTCTAGCTTCATCCAATGCCCTGCTCCCTCTGTTAGCCTGACTGAGAAGACACAACCATGGAGGAAGAATATGGGGTGAGCAGGAAGGAACATGCTGGGTGCTTTTATAATGTGTATCCTCCACACGTCCGATCTGACTAGACCAGCAATCAAGTGAACAATCCCCCAGTCAAGGAACCACCAATGCAGACAAAAAAACTAATAAACAACAAACTAATAAACAACAGCCTAAGCAGGGAATTACCAAGGGACGAATATATAAAAATATCAGCAAACCCCACTCCCTTCTAGCACTGATGATGTTACTTAGTGTGGTAATGAAATGTCTTCAAGAAAACTACCAAGCCCAGAGAGCACCAAGCACCCTGCAGTTCAACTCTGAGCTACAAATGTTCTCTTCTAGCGGACCTGAAGACAAATTTAGTTCTCTTTTGAAAGAGCATTATACCCATGTCTATAAACCTGTGTCCCCAAAATAGTACAGCTGATATAACACTATTTATCAGCTATTTTGCAGACAAGTCACAAGGACAGAGCAGGCTAAAGTGCTCTAAAACTCTGAAGAATAAAAGTCAAGAACAATCCTGTTTTATTTCAGTATTAGGCTGCTTTCCACTTTTATTCTGGATCACATAGATCCATGTAACCTTGTATAGCTCTATGTAACCTAGTTCTATGTAACCCTAACGTTAGTAACAGGTCAGGGGGAGGAGCTTCCAGAGGGCATTTGAGAGGATCCCTGGACACTAGCCTGGGGTAGTCCTTTGTTCTTTGGGCATCACATGCAGCCACACGGCTGGAGATCCCACAATCACCCCACCATGTGACGCTTGGGAGAAGAGGGGAAAATCCAACATAAATTTACCTATGGGAACGAACAGAGTGATGTTAAACCAGGAGCAACCTCGTGGACCCAGGTATTTCTTCTGCAATAAACATCGTTATCTGTTTAAAAATCGTTTCTATTGAGTGGTCTGTCTGTTTCGGATGAAACACCCAGCCGGTGTTCTGTCTGGACCAGAACAGTAAATTTATGGGGTTAATTCTCCTCTGATCTCATGCACCAGTAAATTTGGATGGGATTAATCTTCCTCTGATCTGCATTTTAAAGAAGCAAGCAAAACTCTCTTGCATGTGAAAGTAACTTGACGTGACTGAAGGTGTGATTCAGATGCATTGTCTTGTTATTTGCTGTCATCTCTGCAAGCCAAGTTTTAAAACAACAAAAACTCTTGCATGTGAAGGCTGCGTTTCTGAAATCAAGCAGCGTGGGCTGTTACACCCTCCTTTCTCCCTGCTAGCAACTTCAAATAGCTTGGGGCAATGAGAGAAGTGTTTCAGAAGACTGTAGACCTATTTACGTTTGCAAAGAACTGTTTAAAACTACCTCTAAAATTCGGGTAAAGGCTTGTTATATTCTACGTTTGGAATGCAACCAAAAGCAGGCAAGTGACTCTTCACTGCTTTAGAGATTAAACCCTGCAAAAAAGATTTGAAAATTAAATGTTTAGATTAACTAAGCAACTACAGATCGCTTCTTCTTCAGAGAGAAGCAGAAGGGGCCCCTTCCAGAGCAATAAAAATTCTCCCGTCCCTTTGTTCACTTACCTTAGCAACTGGACTACTAAGGAAAGCAATTAAGCAATTAAACCGCTCTCTCCAACACAGCTCTGGCAAAGAGGCCAAACTCCCCCCTCCCTTTGGAATTTCAACTATGTCAATGGAAAGAAGGTATACAGAGGCCCCAATAGCAGGGCAGTAGCGCCCCCTGGTGGCCAATCTGCACGTGACACCTTGAAAATTTTTTTCTCACATCACAACTTCATAATTTAATTCTGCACATAGCAGGCACACCCTAATAGGGCTTTCACCCACTCAAGCTGAAGACCCAAGTTCTTCCAGTTTGAGAGACTAAGAAGGAGACAGCAGAGCAAACAATCCTTGCCTATTATCACAAGCTGAAGACCCAGTGTTCCAGCCTGCAACTTAACGACCAGGTGGGAGTTTATGCCTCTCAGTGGCCACTAGCAGGAACATGGTAATAGGAAGAATTTGGCTGACCTCTCTTCAGACGTCCCCTAGTGGTTAAAGGAGGAGCTACACGCGAGCCTTTAATCATGCCCAGAGAAAGCCCTCTAGTGGACAAAGGGTGTACCTCAAAAGAAGAGCACCCCGGTAGCTGATACGCAGAAAGTGACCCCTAGTGGTGAACAAGTGAATTACGCTGAAATACCCTCAAGCACAGGAGAACGCACCCAGCGGCACCTCCACCCACAGACAGCACCTCTGAAGCTGTTCTGCAAGTAGCGACCCCTAGTGGTCAAAAATAGAAGTTCATCTAATTTGCTTCTAAATAGCTAAGAAGCACAGGAGAACGCTCTCAGGCACCTCCACCCACAGACAGCACCTCTGAAGCTGATCTGCAAGTAGCGACCCCTAGTGGTCAAAGAGAGAAGTTCTTCAAATTTGCTTCAAAATAGCTGAGAAGAACACTGAACCTATCCTAACCATGGCGTCTCAGAGTCACTATGATCTGAGACAACAAAGAAAACCAACTGACGTCATGCGATGCAACCTGTTAGAGAAATGGGACACCGTGTACAAGCGCCATGAAAGACACTGGGAGAGATGGCACAAACTCCACCAAGAGCAAAAAGAGGATCTCTCCCCCGACCGGGCTTACGCACTAGTAGGAGATAAGGAAGACGCCTTCGCACAATGGATGGACTCCGAACAGCAACTCAAGGCCATTCAGGGGCAATTAAGAGACTCAAGTGTCGATAGGGAGATGCGAAGCCTCAAGTTGCTGAACGAGGAATGCAAGAAGCTTCTAGAGAGCCCACAACGCCCTCCTCGCCTGAGGGACAGACTGGTCGACAGGGCCGAGTCTGAAGTTTCCTGCCGTTCACACGCACCGTCCCAACGGTCGCACGTGGCTCCATCTCATGCGTCTGGAAGGGCCTCATCCTTTCGCCACATATCCAAGGCACATTCCAGCGTGTCACAACAATCACATGTCACAGGCGCCTCCCGCAATTAGAAAGCATCTTCTCGTCACAGCCGAGCATCTCGAATTTCACAAGCAGAGCAAGCAATCATTGACGCCAAAGCTGCCGAAGCAGTCTTTCGTGTGATTCAGGAGGAGCGGCAGAAAAAGAAAGATTTGGCGGCTATAGATCTCGAAGAGGCCGAAATAGAAGCCAAACTAGAAGCTGAGGCAGTCAAAATGAGGAATGAGCGAGAAGCTGAGGCAGTCAAAATGAGGAATGAGCGAGAAATGGAGGCAGTCAAAATGAAGAATGAGCGAGAAATGGAGGAAGTCAAAATGAAGAACGAGCGAGAAATTGAAGCAGCTCAATTGGAAGCAAAACGAAAAGCTATAGCAGCTAAAATGAGGGCCAAAAGACAAGACGCTCAAGAAGAGCTTGAATTTGTTCAGAGCCAATGAGATATGGCAGACAAAATAGCTAGAGCGGAAGGCCTTCAGAGAACATTACAGAACACCACCCTCTTGTCCAATAAGGAACAACTGGAGAACGAAGAACGACGTAGCAGAGTACAGGCCTACGTGGACAACCAACGTACGTTTCAACGTGAACAGGTGAGACCACAGCCAGCCACAAGCCCCCCAAGACTGAGTAGACGAACAGAAGAATCTCAGCAGCCAGATGTGCCAGTCAGTCATGAGGTTGACGTCGCGACAACTAGGCCACGAGATCTTCCCACTGTTGCTGCCCCATCGAACCACTCCCTTGATGGCAATCGGATGGGACCACCAGCAACGGCAATGGCTACACAGCGGGGAGCGCAAGAAGATCTTTCCACCGTTGCTGCCCCGTTGAACCCACCGAACCATACCTTTGATGGCAACCGGATGGGTCCACCAGCTACGGCAACAGCCACACAGCGGGGAGCGCCAGGGGACATTCCTATCGTAGTTGCCCCACGGAACCCATGGAACCACACCACCGATGGCAATCGGATGGGTCCACCAGCAGCGGCAACGGCTACACAGCGGGCAGGGTCACGAGATCTTCCTATCGTTGCTGCCCCACGGAACCCACCGAACCACACCACCGATGGCAATCGGATGGGTCCACCAGCAGCGGCAACGGCTACACAGCGGGCAGGGTCACGAGATCTTCCTATCGTTGCTGCTCCATTGAACCCGCCAAACCACACCATTGATGGCACTCGGATGGTTCCCCCTATGGTGCCAACGGCCCCACAGCATAACCAGCCATTCCTCGGGGTCGCGATTGAAAGCGCTCGAGCCACACTAGAGTCCCTGTTATGCCAACAGGAGGCAGCCTACCAAGGAACCAGCTACGCTCCACCAGAAAGACGAGAGACCCTCCAACAAGTAAGTACGCAGGGATTTGGACTCCCTCAGCTCAACGCCAGAGCAGAGGAGTTCAGACCAAGTCAACAAGGTCCCTCGCATGTCACATGGGAAACCACCCTCAGCCAACAATATGCCGAAGGAGGTTACCAGCCAGCCATGGCACACGCCCCCGCTCCAAGAAGCGATGCACCACCTCCACCAAGCTACAGCCCACACACGGAAGCAATACCTTTACCAATGTACGCTGGAAGAAGGTTGGACTTGGCAGCCAAAGGAGTACGAAGATTCTCTGACAAACCTGGAAAAGAATACTTATTGTGGAAGCACAACTTCAAGCGCGCCATCAACCAGGAAAGGGTTGGGCCAGATGAAGAACTTGTCCAGCTGACAGCCTGGCTAGGCCCAAAATCCGTAGTCATAGTTAACGACATCTTCGCAGCCCATCTGGGCGACCCTGATGTCGGCCTTGCACAAACTTGGGAGGCACTTGACAGAGACTACGGTGAACCCACAGCGACAGAATCCTCACTCCTGGACCACGTTCTCAGTTTCCCCAGCATAAGAATCAACGAACGCGAGCAGCTGAGGACATTCTCGTCGCTCATTACTCAACTGGCGACCGTACAACGGGATCCTACTTTGCCGGGATTAGTTTGCCTTGACCTGTTCAGAACACAAGATCCTATCATCCAAAAACTACCACGGTTGATCTCTGAAAAATGGATCGAGATTTCTCGAACTTACAGGAAAAACAACCAAAACAAGATTCCCCCCTTCGCGGTTCTCGCTGAATTTATCAGAGACAGGGCTGACTTCTACAACGACCCCCTGTACCACTCCATCAGAGAAGCTCAGTCCCCAGCGCCAAAGCAAACCAGTCACAACTCCGATGCTATCAAGCGCCCCTTCCAAGCTACGAAGGACAGACCTACCTATTCAGTGTAACTTTCTATCTAGCCCATGAAGAATAACAAGTAGAGAAGAAGAAAACTGCAGTGGGGATGAATTAATATCTTTACAATGCTTAGGAACTCTCATAAGCATTGGCCTCTGAGATAAATCTTTAGGAAAATATTGTGTTCTAGGTAAGAGACCTCATAATGTGTACATGGCATTATCCAGAGAATTTTTGGGGTCAAATTTGAAATGAAACCACAGTTTACTTCATTAGATATAATTCCAGTGCATATAAAATACTGCAATTTATTAAGATACATGTTCACAGCTGTGAATATAAATAACAGAATAAAAATAACAGAGTTGGAAGGGACCTTGGAGGTCTTCTAGTCCAACCCCCTGCTCAGGCAGGAAACCCTATACCATTTCAGGCAAATAGTTGTCCAATCTCTTCTTAAAAACTTCCAGTGTTAGAGCCTCATACCATATCTATATATCAGATGTTTAACTAAATTTAAGCAAGATTGGCTTCACATATATATTACAATTTACAGAAATAGGAAGTATTTAGAGTATGGTTTTTAAAACTTGCATCAATGGGCACTGCTGTCAGTTGGAGTAAAAAAGCCAGGAAATTTGAAAATAAAAAAGGCAAAAGATTTACAGTATCTGATTTGAAGAGCAACCAGAAAAATGAAACATTTATCTATATTATTTCGAAGAGATTTTCTTTTCTTTTCTTTTTAAGCCACATAAATAATAATATAGATATTTTGGAATTAAACTCAAAAAAGTATATTTCTTTTTGATATCATAAAAAGAATATATTCTGCTTGGAACCTTTACTAAAGTCATATTGGGTAATAGTTGTTCAACCTCAGTAATTATCTGTTTGTTTATAGATAATCTAATAAAATGATCTGTTTGTTTGATAACATGGATGTGAATAGTTATGAAAATTAACTGGATGAAATTTGAATTCTGTCAAATAGATTGAAATGATTTAAAGTTGGACTTTATTTTGTCAGTTTAAAGAGATTGATTGATGGATGGATTAGATACGTATAGGATAGATTAATATTTTATTTTAAATAAGGGATATTAGTGGAAGAAGAAATAAATAAGATCTATGATAAAATTAAGGAATTAGAATATATTTGGAAGGGATACCCGAACTGATAATGTTTGTACTTAAAGCTATTTTGATTATGGTAGTGTAAATTTATAAAGCTTTAAAAACAGGTTTACGTTGAATAAATTTAAGCTAGAATTGGATTATTTTAAATAAAATATGTTTCTTAAGGGAAAAAGAGAGGGAATATTTGATGTATTGATTGAATTATGTATATGTTTGACCACCCTAACACCACGGTGTGTCTTGAGTACTTTGTTTTAAAAATCAAAAAACTAATAAAACTTGTCTTAAAAAAAAAAAAGATGGTGTGTCCTAGGGAGCCATTGGGTTTTTTGTAGATTTGGACGTCCAGAAAGGGGAGTTGGTTGTTAGCTTCTATTTCCATCGTGAATTGTATTTTGGGGTGTAGGCTGTGGAGATGTGTGAGGAAGTTGTCCAGTTTTTCTTTCCCGTGTGGCCAAATTACAAAAGTGTCATCTACATATCTGAGCCAGAGTTTGGGTTTGTGTTCAGATTTGTCTAAGGCGTTGGTTTCAAAGTGTTCCATGTATAGGTTTGTGATGACGGGTGAGAGGGGTGATCCCATAGGTGCTCCTTCTATCTGTTTGTATCTTTGTCCATTGTGGATGAAGTGTCGAGCCCTGCGAGGCTATCCAGCTGGGCGGACAGACCGCCAGTCACCCCATCCGCCTTACCCTGGCCCCGGACGTCCTGGGGAAGCCTCGGACCGACCTGAGTCCTACGGGAGAAGGGCGGGGTATAAATTTAATAAAATGAAATAAAATGAAAATGAAATGACCAGGCATCGGGCTGACGCTGCGGGAGCAAGCCACCGATGCTGCGGGAGCAAGCCACCGCGTCGTCGGCCCCTCAGGGATCTGCCGCCATCGCCACCGTCGCCGCCATTGTGGGCGCCTCCCTCTGACGTCATCTCCCTGTGCCTCGCAGGGCCCGACATACAGGGAGGACTGGGAGGCCGAAGAACGGCTGCGAGAGGCAGGCCCGGCAACGAACGGATGGGGAAGCAGCCGGATGAGGCCTCCGCCCCAAGCAGCTCCTGGGGGAAGAACGAACAGCTGTGGAGCGCTCCGGACGTGGGGCAGGGCGGCAAAGGCTGGAGTTGCATTGGGCGCGGATGGTGGCTTGAGGGGTGGGGTTGCATGCTGCTGAGGGCGCGGTTGATAAGGGGGGGTGGGGATGGAACAGGAAAGTGGGTGGGGCCGGCGTGAGTCCTATGTAAGGCACTGGGAGCCAGAGTCTCCCAGTGCTGACTTTATCTTGAATAGAGTGCATTAAACTACTATTCGTCTAGCGTACCTGCTTGCTGGCTATTTTGTGAAGCACTGAGGCAGGACGTCTGACAGAAAGTCAGCACTCATACATACACTAGCCTGCACTTGTTGGCAGCCTTGGCGGAAATGGCTGACGGTACCCAGGGGGTTGTACCAGTGGAAGAGGCTCCAGAACTGGTGTCGGAGGATGGGTTGCCCTCGGCAGAGACGGCTGAAGCGAGGGAGACCCAGCCGGTGGTGAGACCCAGGGAGAAGGCCCAGCCCGTGGACATAGGGGGTGAGGCTCACCGGCAGGGCTCTGCAGCGGCTTCTGGTGAGTGGTGGCTAAGTTCAGCCCTGCAACGGCCAGAAGACGGTGACCAGCGTACGGCAGGTGGGGAGGATGCTTTATATGGTTGGCGGGAAAGGAGGGTAACCGGTGATGATGACGAGGAGTGGAGCTATTCCACAGCCCCGGGACAATATACGCTGGACGTATTGCGGGAGCAGTTTGGGGAAACGGGCTACCTGCTGCCTCCTTCAGCACCCAGTGGCACGCCGGATCGGCAGGGTTCGGCGGGCGCTAGGTTCCACCTCGCCAGTCCAAGGTTCAAGGTACCTCCGAGGGGTGGTCCTGACCACGGTGGGTTTCCGTTGGGTCGTCAACCGCCCAATCTCGGCACCATAGGGAGGGCCGACCTGGGGGCCCCACGGCCGCCGTGCCTGCAGGCCAGCCCGCACGTCTCTCCGGGTCCTCGGCGGCTTGGGGCCCGGCTCCGAGCAGTCGCCGTTCTACTACCATCGACAGCGGCCAGAGGGATGCACAGGCCATGGGCCCGTGGCCGACAGGGTTTATGTGGGGCCCACCACCCATTGCAGCAACTTTTGATGGCGACCCGGACAGGCTAGCCATGTTTCTGGGCCAGGTATTGAGCCATCTGGACCGGTATACAACATTGTATTCATCCCACTGGGCAATGGTGGTGGCGATTACAACGAGCCTTCAGGGTGAGGCAGCGGCGTGGGCTGCCGATCTGTACAACGACCACGCCCGGGAGCTGGGGGACGTTGGACTGTTCCTGGAAGCACGTAGAACCAGGTTTGACAATCACTCCCGGGTACAGCGCGCTGAGATGGAGGTATTGGGGTTAAGGCAGAAAGGCCGACCCGTACGGGACTACGTGCGAGAGTTTCAAAAGGTGGCCGGCCGACTGCGTTCATGGCCAGAATGTCTCCTGGTCTATCACTTCCGTCACGGCTTGGATAAGGAGCTACGCCAGGCCTCTGTCGTGAGAGGGGTGCCTTGCCGGCTGTTAGACTGGTATAAGGTGGCGTCGGAGCTGGACGCCGGCCTGCAGGAGTTCCGGAGGTCCATGGACGATCAGCCCAACCCCCGGCGGGTAGGGGACCGGCCGAAGGAGTCCAGCCGGCCGCCGCCCCCCTCTACGCCCACTGCTAAACCCATTTTTAGGTGTTTTAGGTGCAATCGGCCAGGGCATCGTGTGGCGGAGTGCCCTGTACCGACGACACAAAGCACCCCGGTGGTCCAGGGGAAGGTGGGTTCCACACCAAAGAAACCTGCGGAGCGGTCGAGAGCAGCCCATCATGCCGAAGGTGGAACCCCACAACGGAACCCAAGTGAGACGACCCTGACTGTTCCCGATGACCTCCTGGTAGACTACGACGACACGGACCCCGCGGAAGATCCCATGGTAAGCCAGCCGATAAGCCCCTTTACTATCCCAATCTCCCTGTCGAGCCCCGCCACGGGCCATACCGAGAGGTATCAGGCGTTGATTGATTCAGGCTGCACTCGATGTCTGATCAGCGCGAAGGTAGTGAAGGAGGTTGGGATCAGGGTCCATCGCCTGGCTCACGCCATCCGTTTCGAGCAGGTGGATGGGTCCCTCTTGGGTGGGGTCCCTGCCACCCTAGTAACAGAGCCGGTACGACTGGACATGGGGGAACACTGGGAGATCCTCCGCTTCATTGTGGTCCCTTCTATGATGGAGGCAGTGATCCTGGGGTTGGCTTGGCTGGATAAGTGGGGCCCGACGATATGGTGGGGTGGGGGATGCCGTCACATGCGTCTTGGCACTGGTCCCCGGCCACCGAAGATGGACCTTGGCGCACAGGAAGGGGAGGAGGATGCAGTTAAAACAACACTGAGGCCAGAAGAACGGACGCCCGCATTCCCGGCTGAGTATGAGGAACTAGCAGAGGTGTTCAGTGAGCGGGGTTGCGACAGCCTTCCACCTCACCGTTTGACTGACTGTGCCATAGAGATTCTGCCAGGAGCCAAATTACCAAAGCCGCGCATGTATCCCATGACACCGAGGGAATTGAACGAACTGAGACAATACATAGATAAGAACCTGGCCAGGGGCTTTATACAGCCAGCCCGGTCCCGGATAGCAGCATCGGTGCTCTTTCAGGAAAAAAAAGATGGAGGACTACGGCTTTGCGTGGACTTCAGGGGCATTAATGCAGTGTGTGTAGAACATCTGTACCCCCTCCCTTTAATGAAGGACCTCTTGGCCCATTTAGCCCAGGGGAAGGTCTTCACGAAGTTGGACCTATGTGAAGCCTATTACCGGGTCAGGATCAAGCCCGGTGATGAGTGGAAAACCGCGTTCAACTGCCCTCTAGGCAGCTACCAGTTTAGAGTGATGCCCTTCGGGCTACAAGGGCCCCCCGCGGTATTCATGCAACTAATTAATGGACTTTTGCATGAACACCTATACTGCGGGGTGCTCGTATATCTTGATGATATACTAATATATAGTAGGACCATGGATGAACACGTCCAACTGGTTCAGGATGTGTTACGAAAACTGCTGGACGCTCAATTATACGTGAAATTATCAAAGTGTGAATTTCACCGGTCCCGTCTAGATTACCTGGGGTATCGGATATCAGCGGAGGGGGTGGAGATGGACCCAAACAAAGTTAAAAGTGTATTGGAGTGGCAAGCCCCAAGAACCCGCCATCAGCTGCAAAGCTTTCTGGGGTTTGCCAACTTCTATAGACAATTCATCCCCTCCTTTGCCACGGTTGCCTTACCCCTTACGAACCTGCTATGGACCCGGATGTCGACAACCAAACCCCGTCCAGGACAACCACTGGCCTGGACAACCGAATGTCAGACGGCTTTCGAGTCATTAAAGGCCTTATTCGCGAGAGAACCGATCCTCCTACATCCGGATCCGGAACGTCCGTTCGTGGTCCAGGCAGATGCCAGTGACGTAGCGGTGGGAGCCGTACTACTCCAACATAATTCGCGAGGAGTACTACAACCCTGTGCATACACGTCACGGAAGTTAACAGAAACCGAGAGGGCCTGGGCCATCTGGGAGAAAGAAGCGTACGCGGTAAAGTGGGCCCTATCTACCTGGAGGCATCTACTAGAGGGAGCGAAACACCACTTCGAGGTCTGGACGGACCATAAAAACTTGCAGGTATTACAAACCCCTAGGAGGCTGTCACCAAAACACGTTCGTTGGGCGCAATTTATTTATTTATTTATTTATTAAATTTATATACCGCCCTATCTCCCTTACGGGACTCAGGGCGGTGAACAGGCGATACTAAAAACCATGATAAATATACATAAGTTTCTGTTCTAAAATCAAATTAAATAACAGGCCTGCTCTAAAAGCACCCCATACAAAACCCCCACTAAAACATAATCAAACTACGCCAGGCCGGCCGCACGGAATAGATGGGCCTTCAGGGCTCGGCGAAAGAGGCGCAGGTCCGCAACTGTACGTAGGTCGGGGGGTAGGTCATTCCAGAGGGCAGGAGCTGCCACAGAGAAGGTTCTCCCCCTGGGGGTCACCAGCCGGCATTGTCTGGCCGACGGCACTCTAAGGAGGCCCTCTCTGTGGGAGCGGACTGGTCGAAGGGAGGTGTTTGGTAGGAGGCGGTCTTGCAAATACCTAGGTCCATTGCCATGGAGCGCTTTAAAAGTTGTTACTAACACCTTGAAGCGCACCCAGAAGGCCACCGGCAGCCAGTACAGCTCGCGCAGGAGAGGTGTTACATGGGAGCATCTAGAGGCCCCCAAAATCCCCCGTGCAGCCGCATTCTGAACTAGCTGGAGCCTCCAGGTGCACCTCAAGGGGAGCCCCATGTAGAGAGCATTGCAATAGTCCAGGCGGGAAACAACGAGGGCTTGAGTGCCCATGCGTAGGGCGTCCCGATCCAGAAAGGAGCGCAACTGGCATATCAGGCGAGCCTGATGAAAAGCCCCCCTGGCCACGGCCGTCACATGATCGTCTAAAGACAGCCGAGCATCCAGGACGCCACCAAGGTTGCGGGCCCTCTCCGTGGGGGCTAATGACTCACCCCTGATAGCCAGAGATGGAACCAACTGGCTATGACGTGACGCCGGAAACCACAGCCACCCGGTCTTGGACGGGTTGAGACGAAGCCTGTTCCTCCCCATCCAGACTCGCACGGCCTCCAGGCACCGGGACATCACTTCCGCGGCATCGTTGGGGTGGTCCGGGGTGGAGATGTACAGCTGGGTGTCATCTGCGTACTGATGAAACTCCACCCCGAAACCACGGATGATCTCACTCAGTGGCTTCATATAAATGTTGAACAGGAGAGGCAAGAGGACCGACCCCTGTGGTACCCCACAAGTGAGGCGCCTCGAGGTTGACCTCTACCCCCCTGCCAACACAAACTGCGTCCGGTCTGAGAGGTAGGAGGAGAACCACCGTAAAACGGTGCCCCCCAACCCCAACCCCCCTAACCGGTGCAACAAGATACCATGGTCGATGGTATCAAAAGCCGCTGAGAGGTCTAACAGGACCAGGATAGAGGAACAGCCTCTATCTCGAGCCCTCCAGAGATCATCAACCAACGCGACCAATGCCGTTTCCGTGCTGTGCCCAGGCCGGAAGCCGGACTGGCGTGAGTCTAGATAGACAGTTTCTTCCAGGTGCTGAGGGAGCTGTCATGCCACCACACTCTCAACAACCTTCGCAAGAAAGTGAAGGTTGGAGACAGGCCGGTAGTTGGCCAAAGCGGCCGGGTCCAGGGAGGGCTTCTTGAGGAGGGGCCTCACCACAGCCTCTTTCAAGGCGGCCGGCAAGAACCCCTCACTCAAAGAAGCGTTGACGATTCCCTGGAGCCAGCCTCGTGTAACCTCCCGGGAGGCCAGTACCAGCCAGGAGGGACACGGGTCCAGTAAACATGTGGTGGTGTTCAGCCGTCCCAGCATCCTGT
>NW_015388760.1:180406-182897 GCF_001527695.2 Protobothrops mucrosquamatus
ATCACACTGAGAAGCTCGGGTAGGGCTGCTGATACATAGCGGGGAGCCAGGTATACAATCAGCACGCCCTGCTGCCTCCCATGACCCCACTTCACACCTAGGGATTCACAACCGGCAGTCTGCGGCACAGTGGTCTCCCTTGGATCCAGGCCTTCCTTAATAATAACCGCCACCCCCCCACCCCGACCCTGGGCTCTCGACTGGTGAAATGCACGGTAACCTGGCGGGCACATTTCAATGAGGGGCACCCCCCCTCTTGGCCCAGCCAGGTCTCCGTAATACCCGCCAGGTCCACCTCCCCCTCCGATACCAAATCATAAATGAGGGGGGCTTTATTAACCATGGACCTGGCGTTACACAGCATCAGCTGAAATTTCCGCCGCTTCCGATTTCACCTTAAGTATGTACCGGGCGGTAGAAACTTTCTAGCGGACGCATTGTCCCGGCTACCGTAATTCGAAAGCAAACGAGAGGAGGTGGTGCAGGCGATTATGCCCCCTGGCGAACGGGAGGAGGCCAAAGCAGTTACCCAGCCATTAGGAACGACTCTTGAGGATGACCTCCGACCAGCCCTCTGAGACGACCCGTGGCTACAAGAAAACCATGGCCTGTTAACCCACAGGGACGGTCTGGCCTGGTACGGCAGCAGATTGTACGTCCCACTGCCGCTGCGAAGCGGGTATTCCACCGTTGTCATGACTCGAAACAAGCGGGCCACTTCGGGTTCCTGAAAACCTTACACCTGGCCCGGCGTCAGTTTTGGTGGCTGCGGATGAGGACGGACGTAGAGGCCTATGTGCGAGGGTGTCTGGTCTGTGCCATGTCCAAGCCTGATCCTGGGAAGCCCAGGGGCTTGTTGCAAGTGGTAGCCGAACCACACCAACCATGGCAAGACATAGTCATGGATTTTATTGTGGGACTACCCAGCAGTCGGGGTTATACAATAATTTGGACTGTGGTGGATCTTTTTTCTAAGCAGGCTCATTTCGTTCCCTGTAAGGGACTGCCATCTGCTCGGAGGCTAGCTCGCATGTTCCTGTCCCACGTTTATCGACTCCACGGGGCCCCACGTCACATCATCTCGGACCGTGGGGTCCAGTTCACAGCCCGCTTCTGGCGAGACTTCGTACGTCTCTTGGGGTCCTCTCAAGGGCTCAGTTCGGCGTACCACCCAAGCACTAACGGAGCAGCGGAACGGGCAAACACAGCGGTGGAATGCTACCTTCGGAGCTATGTCTCGCACCAACAAATGGATTGGGTGGAGTGGGTGGTGTTCGCGGAGGTGGCGTATAATAACGCTGTACATAGTAGTACAGGGTTCACCCCCTTCCGGGTGGTAGCGGGTAGGGAATTCGTATCCATGCCCGAGGTCAAGGGTCAGGAATCACCGCCATGCCAGCCTGGGGAATGGACAGCACAGATTAGCGGGGTATGGGGTACGGTGCGTAAGGCCCTGGAAAAAGCGAGGCAGGAGGCCAAAAAACAAGCAGATAAAAAGAGGAGACTCCAAACGCCGTTTAAGGTGGGAGATTTAGTATACCTTTCCACGAAGTACGTACGGCTCAAGGTTCCCAGTAGGAAGTTGGGCCCGAAATACATAGGACCATTTAAGATAGCCCAAATAATCAACCCCGTAACCGTGCGTCTTAAACTACCACGGAGTCTAGGCAGGTTACACCCGGTATTCCATAGTAGCCTGTTGAATCCGGTGTCCCACAGCCAGCCAATGGAAGAGCCAGGACCTATAGCCCCCAACCATTATGAGGTGCAGGATCTCCTCAATTCAAAGGAACGAAAGGGCGAGGTATATTACCTCATCCTATGGAAAGGCTACCCAGTATCAGAAGCATCCTGGGTAAGGGGTAGCGACGTGCACGCCCCCCATCTAATCAAGAGGTACCATCGTAGATATCCAAACAGGCCAGGGCCCCGGACAGGGATTGCCGACGTACGAGAGCACAGCTGTTAACTGTAATTGTCAATGCTGCAAATACTGTATATGCTTGCTTTGACAATGTGCAGAACTGTCTGGTATATATATAGTTAAACCAGCAACTGGGAAAGAGGGAGGAGCATAGGGACAGCCCGGGAGAAAGAAACCGGAAGTAAACCACATCTTTCAAGTTGATTGGAAGATGTGAACCATGACCTTACAATAAGGGAGTGGAAAAGGCTTGGAATGTTAGGCATAACGGAAGAGAAGCAGATCTAAGCATCCCACCATGCTGTGCTGACGTATCTGTAACATTAATAAATGCTTTTAGGAGAAAACATGCCTGAAAGTCCTTTTAAGTGTTTCGTTACTCAGACACTTGACATTATGCTTAGATCTCAACTCCTTTTACAACGATCTGGGGTCCCGAACCCCATCCACTCCCTCTAATCTTGAGAGTTCTGGAAAAGATTCGGCGAAGATCTGAAAATGCAGGAAAAAAAAATGTCTGAGGCCAGCCTTTTGACTGCTGCAGTCTTCCCGGGGGGGGGGGGGGGG
>NW_015388760.1:184615-189093 GCF_001527695.2 Protobothrops mucrosquamatus
ATAGAGCTTGGGGCATCTGGATGATTTCTCTCTGGGGATGATTCTTTGCTGGATCTCTTCACTGATGGGAGAGGCTTTTATTTTGGATTTGGTGGTTTTTTCCAGGTAGGTGGTGGGGTCTGTGTTTAGAGGTTTGTAAGCGGGGTCTTGGAGTAGGTTGGATAGTTTGGCTTGGTAGTCTGATGTGTTCATCACTACCATGGCGTTACCTTTGTCTGCTGGGAGAATGATTATGTTGTTGTCTTTCCTCAGGTTGGTGAGTGCTTTCTGTTCTTCTTTATGTAAGTTGCTTCTAGGTGGATTGCTGGAGAGGAGGACGTTGGTGACTTCAAGTCTGATTTTGTTGGCTTCATCTGGGTTGATTTTGGTTAGGGTAGCTTCAACTCCGCATATGATGTTTTCAGTGGGGATGCGTTTGGGGGCGACTGCAAAGTTGAATCCTTTGGAAATGACATTGGTTTCTGCTATGGTGAGGGTCCTGTCTGATATGTTGTGTACTGTTCATTTCATGAGTTGCTGTGGAGTGGGGTTGGGCTTTTGGCGTTTTTCTAGTCTGTGGAGTTTGTTGGTGTGTGTGTCTCTCTTGTGGGAGGTTTCTGTTTCGGCTCTCCAGAGGGCTAGTTGTTTGGATTTGTCCCAGAGTGCTGGGTGGATTTTGTTACTGAGTTTGAGGTGAAGAGTGAGTAGGTCCCTATTGGTTTGGTCTAGTAGGAATCTTTTCTTGTGGAGTTCGTTTCTGATTAGGGCTAATTCAGTTCTTTTCAGGATCCTTTCGGTGGCTGAGGTTTTGGAATGGAATTTTAGTTGGAAGCAAGTGGGGATCACGTTTTTGTCTCGGCAGTTGCGTAGGAATGTGAGGTCACATAAGATGGTGGCTCTTCGGACTTCAAGATTTTCGTAGGTCCTGGTGAGCAGGAAGGTTTCCTCCCCGTAGAGGTAAAATATTTGTTTTCGTAGATTTTCACGGGTACAGGTATGCAGGTCTTGGCGTATTCGGGTCTTTTCCCATGTAAGATTGAGAGTATCTTGGCGACATTTCGACGAGGTCCCACTCGTCATCTTCAGGCTGGGGTCTTCGGCTTCGTGCCTGTGCGAGCAAAGTGTGATCGGAGCTGCCGTCTCTCTATAAATACTTGATTGGGCTGCGTGTTAAGTGTATCTTTGACATTAATCAACGTTGCCGTTCCATTACTTGCTCTCTTTCTTCCACCCTCCTTTCTTGTGCGTGTGTTATTGTTGTCTATCCCCTTGCCACCAAAGCCACCAAGAGGGCTAGCCGACAAATGGCTATAGTACTCCAACGCAAAACGGATGATCTACGGAGGCTAGGAGACAGCAACTTCACTGATAGACTAGTGCATAACCTATCCTCCAAAGTACTGACCCGACCACAACTCACCCTGTTACAACGGGACACAGGATACAACCTGATGGATGCAAGCACATTAGACTTTGTGGCAGCATTGGAGCCCGCTATGCACCGCATTGAGGTAGGAGAGGAAACCAGGAATTCTATTAAACAACGGGTCACGGGATTACTAATGAGCCATAGGCGCTGCCAGATACTGTCCAAAGAGGAAAGGGAGGCCTCGGAACAGCTTAGAAAAGACGACTCCATTATCATACTGCCGGCGGATAAGGGGAGGGCGATGGTAGTCATGGACAGGGTGCACTATGTGGATAAAGCGTTGACGCTACTCAAAGATGAGACAGCATATAGAGTCATTAGCAAAGATCCCATGACCGCACTTAAAAACCACGTTAAGCTGCTCAATGGCTTCAAACGTGGTAAAAAGATAGATGATGACACCTTGAGGAGGATACGCCCGAGTGACTCAGCGATGGCTAGATTTTATGGACTACCCAAGATCCATAAGGAAGGCGTCCCCCTCCGCCCTATTGTCTCATTTAGAACCACCCCAACCTCGGGACTGGCCAAGTGGCTGAGCAATCGGATCAACCATCTTGTCAGTAACAACAAAACTACCATAAAATCGGCAGAGGAGTTCCTGGAAAGGATTAAAACCCTAAGGGTGGAGGAGGATGAGATGATGGTGTCTTTTGATGTCACCTCACTCTTCACCTCCATTCCACAAGACCTGGCGGTCACAGTCCTAAGAGACCGCCTGAATAAAGGGGATAGGGAACAGCACCAGGACTCTCTACAGACCGAGGATTTGGTGAAATTAACAGAGGCGTGCTTAAAAACCTACTTCACCTTTCAAGGGACCATGTTTGAGCAAGTCAAAGGAACACCCATGGGATCCCCTATCTCAAGCATTATAGCAGAAGCAGTTCTCCAACAGTTAGAGCTCACAGCGATGACTAAATACCAACCTAAATTTTGGGTTCGCTACGTAGATGATACGTTCGTGGTTATCAAAAGATGCCAAAAAATAAACTTTATGGGCACACTGAACTCGGTATACCCAGACATCAAATTCACAGCGGAGGAGGAGAATCAGGGCTTGTTAGCTTTCCTGGATGTGCTGGTTAGCCGCCAACCAGATGGAACCCTGTGTACAAGGGTATACCGCAAACCAACACATACTGACAGAATCCTCCACTACAAGAGTAACCATCCGGTGGCCCATAAAGCAGGTTGCATCAGAACGTTATTCCAACAGATAGACTCTCACTGTAACACGGCCGAAGCCAGAGCAGAGGAAAGGAACCACCTTTTCCGCATCTGCAAACACAATGGCTATCCGGTGAGGTTTATCAAACGCCACGGCATACCACCCAAACCCCGGGAGAGTCTGCAGATTAGCAAGACACCATCACAGATGACACGCATGTCCCTCCCCTACATCAACAATATGTCCGAAGCAACAGCTAGGCTACTAGCCCCCCATAATATAAAAGTAGCCCATAAACCAAACCAGACACTGCGCTCTAAGATCATGCGCCCCAAAGACCCACTCCCCAATGCAGAAAAATCTGCGGTAGTGTATAAGATCAACTGCAAAGACTGCCCTAGCAATTATGTTGGAGAGACCTCCAAAAGATTGAAAACCCGGATACACAAACACAAGTTAGCCATCAAAAGGGGCGAGCAGCACTCACAAGTGTGGATGCATATGGCTGATTTTGGCCACCAGTTTGACTTTAATGATGTGCATACCCTATCCAGTGACACCACCAAAGGAGGCCGACTACTTAAAGAGGCTTGGCTCTCCGACAAAAATTCGATCAACCGGCACATAGAACTCTGCCCAGCACATCAGGCATTGAGAATGTGGGACAAACAAAACCATGCATCCCAACGAAGACAATCTAACTATGTGCCACAAAATCAAGGGGATAGGACCGTAAGGGAAGTAAAAACGCCACTGCAACCCATGGACATTCAGACAGTGGCTGCTAATCAACAACTAACAGAACCCCCCTCCCTGGGGGTGTGCACACGCTCCAAAAGAGCAAGAGAGCTGTTGAACAGGGGAATAAAATCCAATACAGCAGGAGACCCCCCCAGACCCCTTAAGACACCCAAAAGAAACAACACCCCCCAACGAAGGAACAAAAGTTGGAACACACTGGCAAAAAACCCCTGCACCAGAGATTCCGAGTTGCCTAACGAATGACATTAAAGGCATTCGTGCACATGCAGTGCCAACAAAATACAGAAACAGCGAAGTGGAATCTGTTGGACATCGCATCGATAATCCCATAATAGTAACCCGCTCACGTTTAAAAGAAGGGGCCAACTTAGAACACCACAGGCCATATGAGGATTGCAATGTCAAATATACAACGAACTCAAAAAAAGGGGGGGAGGAACGAACAGCCACTCCACCAACTAATCCGGTATGTATGCACAGGGCCACGAGAAAGAGGCGTATGGGCTCAAACATACAATGTAGCAATACCCCCGTGAAGAGCGAGTACGCACGTCCCGTATCAGGCGGAGGCAACGGATTCCAACAAGAGCTGCAAGGTGACGATCGGGGCGACGCGGACATAAAGAACATCGGAGATGAAGAGAAGGGGGTGGGGGCCATAGGAGGTGATGTATGTGCAGGTCGTGACCACGAACATATGAGGAGGATGACAGGGGGGAAAGAGGAGAGGGGAATACCCACTACGCGGCCCAATGGAGTGAGAGGAAATAACCGGAAAAACGCGGATGAAACGTACGGCCAAAAAAGGGGGGGAAGGAGTACACTGAACTCAAGAGCCTGTGGCGAGGGGATAGACAACAATAACACACGCACAAGAAAGGAGGGTGGAAGACTTCCAGTGGTGACAGGCTGCATCGCATGGCGGCTTTTGTTAGCCACCCGTCTGGGAGCGCGTCAAAGCCTGAAGAGACAGCGTTCGTTAGCTGTCTCTCGGCTCGGAACCTCGTCCCTCGGGCAAAGAGGGGGGGTGAGTAAGTCCGGATAGGGCTCGAGCTTCCTCTCACCCCGGTTTTGTTATAATCGGGGTTGAGAGATGCTAGCTCGCCCGGAGTCTGGACGGTCTCCGCGCCCCATGAC
>NW_015388760.1:190002-192383 GCF_001527695.2 Protobothrops mucrosquamatus
AGAAGTTTATAGTTCCAGATTACATTGAGCAACGTGTGGATAAAGTATGTGAAGAGGTTGAAGAAGATGTCATGGAAATATCTCAAAATGATATGCCATATTATGGAGATTTGGAAAGTGAAAAGTTTGAAAAGCTGGGAAAAGAAGCGGTAATAGATTTGGTTATGGTTTGGGTGTACCTCCCTAGTGAAATTTTGAGGAAAAAAAAGTTTATATAGAATCCATTTATGGGTCGTACACCAGAGAAAACCAGCTGAAGATGTTGCCGTTTGTGCCTTTGGATGAAGTTTAAGGCTTACTACTTGCAAAAATTTTGGATATGTTATGTAAAAGGTGGAAAATGAGGTTGATTTTGTATTAGTGATGTGAAAATGAATGAAACTGGGGAGAGATGTAAAATGGAGAGCTGGGTTAGAAGGATTGTTTTTGAAGCTTATATTTTTAAAATTTTGGATTAGCAATATAAATAAGATGAATGAAGTAGATGATATATAATTATAAAGGACTCATGATTATTGTAATGAGAAATGGTAAAGTTTAATCTTTAGACATTTGGATTGGGGGAATGCTCTCCAAAGTTTATAGTTCCAGATTATATTGAGCAACGGGTGGATAAAGTATGTGAAGAGGTTGAAGAAGATGTCATGGAAATATCCCAAAATGATATGCCATATTATGGAGATTTGGAAAGTGAGAAGTTTGAAAAGCTGGGAAAAGAAGCGGTAATAGACTTGGTTATGGTTTGGGTGTACCTCCCTAGTGAAATTTTGAGAAAAAAAAGTTTATATAGAATCCATTTATGGGTCGTGCACCAGAGAAAACCAGCTGAAGATGTTGCTGTTTGTGCCTTTGGAAGAAGTTTACAGGCTTACTACTTGCAAACATTTCGGATACGTTATAAAATGTAAAAGGTGGAAAATGTACTGATTATGAGGTTGATTTTGTATCAGTGATGTGAAAATGAATGAAACTGGGGGGAGATGCAAAATGGAGAGTTGGGTTAGAAGGACTGTTTTTGAAGCTTATATTTTTAAAATTTTGGATTAGCATTATAAATAAGATGAATGAAGTAGATGATTAATGATATATAATTATAAAGGATTTATGATTATTGTAATGAGAAATGGTAAAGTTTAATCTTTAGATATTTGGATTGGGGAAGTTGGATAACTATATTATATTATGAGTTTTGGTGTTAAAATAGAGTTTTTTATTATTTGAGTTAAAGTTTTTTTTAAGGATTGTCTTTGAAGCTTATATTTTTAAAATTCTGGATTAGATTATAAATAAGAAGAATTAATTTATATGAATGTTTTGAAGTAGATGATTAATGATATATATTTATATTATTTTAAAGGATTTAATTTCTGTATTTAATGGAATTATTATAATGAGAAATGGTAAAGTTTAATTCTTAGATATTTGGATTGGGGGAAGATGGATAATTATATATGAGTGTTGGTGTTAAAATAGTATAACTTTTGTTTTTTTTTTATTATTCGAGTTAAAGTTTTTTCTTATATAACTGATTGTTTTAGGAGTGCGTTAGTTCTGGGAAGTCGGGGAGGGGAGGCGATTAGGGGGAGATTATATTTGTTGTATTCAATTATTATAGGTATATAATGGAATTGTATTAATAAGAGGATATACTCGGCTGGTACCCCAAGCTGCACTCGACGAGGTGGTTAAGAATGCGGAGGGGATGTAGAGAAGTGGTAAGAAAAGGAGGAGAGTGTGGGTTTAGGGGGAGGAAGGAGAGGTAAAGTGGATGAGGGTGGAGGCAAGGCGGGGACTGCCGAGTGTATCCGAAAATGTTTTGAGTATTTTTATTGTTTGTTGGTGTATATAGAGGCATCATTTGTATTTGTTGTTTTAATTGAAAAATTAATAAAAATTTCTATTAAAAAAAGAAAAAGAAAGGAGGGTGGAAGAAAGAGAGCAAGTAATGGAACGGCAACGTTGATTAATGTCAAAGATACACTTAACACGCAGCCCAATCAACTAGGACTGATGACGAGATCCAGAAGCCGGGTGCAGATACTGACTAACTCTATAAAGGACACTCCCATTGACTGGTTTTAAGCACTGATGATGTCGGTAGTTAACCGACGAAAGCTTGGCATTAGATTAAACGCTTTTAGTTTAAATTTTTCCTGGTGTTCGTGTTTGTTTGTTTTTTATAATATATATATGAGTGCTTTTTGAACACCCTGTCAGCCTAAATATGGGAGAGAGAGAAGTCTTTTGCCTGCATCAGCTCAATCCAGAGCCATCCACAGGCAGCAGTCGCTTAACTGCGACATCATATGTGTTTTTCAAAATTTGGATTGCTAACAAAGAATTAAGGGAGTACTGAGATAGCTATTTCTAACCTTATTTGG
>NW_015388760.1:192764-203121 GCF_001527695.2 Protobothrops mucrosquamatus
CCCAGGTTCGAATCTCGGAAGGGTATGTCTGACTGATGAAAACCAAATAAGGTTAGAAATAGCTATCTCAGTACTCCCTTAATTCTTTGTTAGCAATCCAAATTTTGAAATATATATATATATATATATATATATATATATATATATATATATATATATATATATATATATATATATATATATATATATATATATATATTCAGCAATAAAAACAAAAATACGACTCTTGGGAATATTCATTATATTCAATATATATATATGTTCAAAGTCAGTCAATAGACGTGAGCACCAGGGAATACAATAAATAATTTAATAATAATAATTTAGAGATAAAAGTTCATAAGAATATTAAAACCTTTAAAACACATAGAAATCAATAAAAGTGCCTGATTTCTATGTGTTTTAAAGGTTTTAATATTCTTAAGAACTTTTATCTCTAAATTATTATTATTAAATTATTTATTGTATTTCCTGGTGCACACGTCTATTGACTGACTTTGAACATGGATATACCCGGGGATCACATTTTTAAAGTAATTTCAGATATATATATATATATATATATATATATATATATATATAGATAGATAGATAGATAGATAGATAGATAGATAGATAGATAGATATAGATAGATATAGATATATATATCCTTAATATCATTAAAAATGTGAATCCTGGGCATACACATGTCAATAAAAATATAGAAAAACGAACACCAGGATAAAAATAAACAGGACCGTTTAATATAAACAAGCCTGTAAGTAAAAGAGTTACTGAGCTTTCGTCAGCCAAACTACTGACGTCATCAGAGTTAGAATGCTAGGTGATTAGGGAGCTTGCCTATATAGCTGCCTGTCTCTGCGCCCGGCTTTTCAAGCGTGTCATCGGCCCATTAGTTATGTTAATCTGCAACGAGCTAAGTTGATTCGCATCCGGCAGCTTGTTGGTGGACCTGATGATTGTATTCCGATCCTCCATCGCTTTTCTAGTGCGCGTGCAGACGCCTGGGGGGCAGCTGTCAAGCCCTCTCTGCTCCTTATCTCTCCTCCCTCTCATTTTGGAGCGATCGCTCAATCTGCATTTCAAACGCCCTGTGGAGCTGTCATCCTCTCCTAAGGCCGCTGTTGTTTCGTCCATAGCTCCCTCTCCCCGATCCTGCAAAGAGCCACTATTCGGATGTTCCTGCTTCATATCCCCCCCCCTTTTTGTCTCTCCTTCTGAGCCGCTTCCACGTGTCTGTTTCCAACACCCGATCTTGACACCTTATTAGTTTGTCATCTCCTCCCATAGCAGCTCTTGCCGCCTCACCTGCAGCCCTGTCATTCCAGTCCTGCCAGTTGCTATCTCGTTGTGGTGTCACCCAGCCCCCCTCCTCTTTTGCCGGTTCGCTGTCCTCCCTAGGGATCGCAGCTTCCCCATTTGTAAAGCCATGGTCTTGCTTTTGCACCATGTGGGGTGGCCATTTACTCCGTGGATTACAACGTTGTGTCTCCCACCTTCTGAGAGTCTGGTACACTGGTAGGAGGTCTATATGCTGGTTGATGGAATTCTCATCCGAAAGCCAGGCTTCTTTAAGAAGGCAGCCACCCTTAGTGGTCTCACGAGATATGGTCTGCGCGTTTTCCAGATCGAATGTGTGGTTCAGATCGGCCATGTGAGCCCACACTTGTGAGAACTGCTCCTGCCTTTTGATTGCCAGTTCATGTTCGTGGACCCTAGTCCTGAGCCTTTTAGCTGTTTCCCCAACGTAATTGCAGGGACAGTCTTCCATAGTCTATAGAATTAATTGCAGGAATTGCCCCTTAGGTTACAAGCAGGCATGGCACACACACACACGTTTGAGTTGCAGGCAAAGAGGGGGGGTGGCTGCCCCAACGCTTCTCTGATCTTTAGCAACATTCTTTACATGCAAGGATTCTGGCCATGCGATGCAGTAGGCAGAAACGTTTTGGGGGAGGGAGGCTTCACCCAATTTAACTTTTTTCCTTTAGTTTGCCACGTTGGCTGACAAAAAAATTCAATAGCAGAGAGACAGACTTGTAAATTTACTAATGCAGACAGATGAAACTTGCAATTACAGGAAAATTAGCCATGTCAATTTACTTTTCTTCCTTTAAAGCTGATACGGAGATAATACTGATTTTACTGTTCTGGATCCTGAACTAAGATGCTTTGTAATTCAAGACCAGACAGGGACAACTCAACGAAGATGGTTATAAAACAAATATTTATTCCAGGAATACTTGGCAGAACTCACGATTCCTGTAGTTTCATCTGGTTGCTGTATATTTGTCCATTTTCGTAGGTAAAATCAGTAATTCCTCCATATTCACTTTAGCCTGATTACATACGATGTCCATGCGTGCAGCATGGTTGGTTTTGCACAAAGACAATTAACACGAGCTGGCACATAGCCAGGATATCCTGTGATGAACTTAGTAGCCCCTCCCACTGACTTATTAACATAGGATTCACTGAACAGCTAAACTACATTACCCATAAGCCATCTCTTAAGGAGACAGCGCTTAACCCTTTAAATGCCAAACATTCTAACATACAGATCTCAAGCCAATATATGCTCCGGCCAGGGTTACCCTGATCCAGCACACTCCCCACTTGGAAATATAAATTTCCACTACTAACTAACTAAAATAAGCAAAAAAACGTAGCATTAAGGCATGCAATTCTCATTGCTAACTGACTATTAACTAAAATAGGTAAAAACGTGGTATCAAAACATGCATAACTATAAGGTAAATACAAAACATGCACAACTATAACAGAGATAAACAAGGTGTTACATCAAACAATGCAATCATGAGGTAAACACAGATACATAGTTTGAGGTTCAATCTTCCAGTTCGGTCTTCTTCCACATCAGTACCAAATCGATGATCAGTCTGGTGCAAGAGTCTTTGAGTCACGATCTGACTCACATGGCTTCACGATCTGGGCCTCAACTTGGCGAACTAGTCCATCAGAACTGGGTGGGGCCCGGTGCACAAGTCCCATGGGCCAAGAGTTCTGGTATGCCTCCTTGTCTCTAAGCAAGACAAGGTCTTCTTCCTGTAGGAGAAACTGGAACCAAAGGAACTACTGGAACAGAAAAACTGGAACCCAAAATTTCTCAGGAACAAAGGAACCTGGATCCACAGGATGCTCAGGAACTGAAGAAGCTGGAACCACAGGAAACTCAGGAACAGCAGGAGCAGGAAACGCAGGAACAGCAGGAGCTGGAACCACCGGATACTCGGGAACAGCAACATCTGGAACCACCGGTGGAGCATTGAAGATGGCTGCTACTGTTGTCATGAGGGTAGTGAGGACTTCATGTGTGGGCGTGGGTGTCTTTGTCGACATAGAGTCCATGATTTTGCGGGGTACGCCAATCATGCACTCCCACGCTTCGCCCATGTGAGATGCATGGGGAAGGTAATTTTTGGCCTTCCAGCATTTGTCAATCACTGGGTCATGATGAATACCTTCAATAGTCTGTAAGTCCTTGCAGGCTCCTACAAAGGTAGTTCTTGGGATGCTAAGACAAGTGATCAGGACGATCAATACTTTGCCTAATCTCAGGTGTCTCCGTTTAAAGGAGCGTTCGAAGCGGGCTGGTTCTAGGAATTGGCTAGAAGGCGGTTTCTCTGTCTCTTTTCCCATTGAGGACAAGCAGATGGTCTGGATGGTCGTTTTCTCGTCCTGTCTGAGAAATTTACTGGGTGCCTGAGGTTGAACGTTGGCATGTTGATCTGGAGCTAGAAGCATATAGCGTTTTGGGCTCTGTGGCATCAGGCTGTCTGGACAAGCCAAGAACTCAGGACCTTTTAGCCAGATCAATTATGTCAGCTGTGTCGCAAGGGTGGGCCACTTAGCTTGGTCCACAAGGTTCTTAGCTGTTGGCACATGTTGCCATTGTTCAGGGCTTAAAGATGTTTCAATCTTTTCTACTCTATTGCCTACATAGACGTAGAAGTGTCTGCTTTGGTTGCAGATGTAACTTGACATCACCTTGCTGTCTGTGTAGAAGGTGGTAGACTGTAGCTCAAGGCCTATCGTTTTCGTTGTCAGGTTGGTGAGTTTTACGGCCAATATGGTACCACAGAGTTCTAACCTTGGTGCGTCGTGGCCTTGTTGTATTGTTAGTCTCGCTTTTTCAAAGATGAAACAGACACTGCAGCTCTCCCCGCTGTAGACTCTGAGGTATCTTATGGTTGCAATCACCTTTGTTGACACATCTGAGAAAGCGTACAATTCTTTCTTTTGTATGGTGGCGGGTGAGCTGGAGACATACATGCGTTGCACGTGTATGCTTTGGAGACATCTTAGGAGTGCATTCCATGACTCCCAGCTTGTTTCTGTTCTGGCAGACGCAGCCTGTCCCAATGTGTAGTGCTTTGGGAGAACGCGCGTAGCTGCAGAGATTGTTTGTCCACTATGGACAAGGCTGAGTCATTGTGATTCTTACCAGTCTGGAACACTGTTGCTTCCAAAACGGGTTTGGTTGTCACAAGCGTGAAGTGTTCTTGGCGTGGTTTTAGGTGGGAATCTCTTCCATTGCTGAGAATGGAGGTTTTTGAGATATTCAACTGGGTTGGAGTTTGCGGCTTATCGATACAGACCGACCCTCCGATGGCCCATCCGAGTTCCATCTTAATGGCTACTGGGGTGCTTGGTGGACCTTTGATTCTTTCATCGGAACCAATGGACTCCGGGGCATCTCATCCCACCATAAGTAGAATTTCGGCTTCAGGATCTAGGGAAGGGATTAGATCGGCTATGTGCGCTAGGTGAGGAAAGTTTCTTGCCGCCTCTGGTGTTGAAATTTCACTGCGAACATCTGGTAAGGTCTCCCATTCTAACACTGATGGCAACAGGAACTGTGAACTGCCGTCTATCGATTCTATGCGTACACCAGAGATTTTCCTCCCCGCCGTGCTCATTGGTACTGTGCACGTATTTATTGCGAAATGCTTTAGTTCACTCGGGAGGTCGAAGAGGTCGAAAAATGCAGGCTTAGCTATTGTGACCTTACTGTGTGCATCTAGTATGACGTACATCTTTACAGCCTTTTCTGGTCACCTGCTGGGGTAGACTTTAGCTAGACAGATGGAGGGCACGGTGAGTCACCACATATATCTGTGTAGTACACCCCGAACGTTTCTGGGTGCTCTTTGGAGCCACGTTGAGTCTCCGTCGCCGTGGGAGGGGTCGAGGTTGCTTGTTGTGGCTCCTCAGAGGGCTTCTTAGAGTCTATATGCAAGGCTGCCGGGTGCTTGTCACTGTTACACAGGTGACATTTCACCCTAACTGCACAATCTTTGGCCATGTGATCCATAGAGTCACAGCACTTGTAGGATATCCTATGCTCCCTGAGCAGGGCCTTTTGATCATCCAGGGACTTTCTTCCAAATTCTATGCAATTGTTTAGAGAGTGTGAAGATTTGTGAATTGGACAAGTCAGGCCTTTGTCGGATAGGCGAGGTTTGGAATGAATACTCCTTGGCAGTTGCGCGTCTGAAGTCTTCTTTGGCCGGGTCATGACCTCTGTCTTGTATACTGAAAGAGGAGTTTTGTCCTTTGTGGTTTGGAAAGAACCCTTGTTAGTGCCAAAGTTGTGACTGGTCCGTTTGGCCGTCGTAAAACGTTTTTCATCGACATCAAGGTAACTGGGGTCAGTGTACAGTTCTGATTGATCGTAAACAAAATCTGTAAGAACAGCAAAGGGTGGAGGTTTGCTGGGGTCCTGTTTCCTGTAGGACTGGGATTCTTTGAGCCATTGATTTTTCAACTGCCTTGGCAATTTTCGGAAGATAATCTTTTGCGTGTCGAACTGGTCAAGGCAGATGAGTCCCGGCATGGTGAGACTTTGTTGTGCTGCTCGGAGCTGTTTTAGTAAGTTGGAGAATCTCCAAATCTGAGTAAGATCGTTGATATTGATGACAGGGAAATCGTAAAGATCCTTTAGGAATGAGGACTGTGTCAAAGAAGGTGCCCCATAGTGCTTGTCGAGCGTTTCCCAGGCTTCTCAAAGGGTGACGGGTGGGTCACTCAAATGTGATACAAAGATCTCATCCACTACCTTTGAGGATTCTGGTCCCAGCCATGCCGACATAAGCCCGATCTCTTCCCCTGGGTGTAACTTCTCTCCGCGGAGGGATTGCTTGAAAAATGGCTTCCACAATAAATACTATTTCCCTGGTTTGTCGGAGAATTTTCGCACGCCTCTGGATGCCATGTCCAACCTTCTTGCACCGAATGTTGGAGGATACATCGGTCCTGCGTATGGGCTGTAGCCAGGCGGAGGTGGTGCGTCGCTTCCAAGAGTGGGGGCCTGTGCCAGGTCTGGCTGGTCACTTTCTTCGGCGTGATGTCTGCTGAGGGTATCTTGCCATGACACGTACGAGGGACCTTGTGGGTTTGGCCTGAATTCCTCTGCCCTTACATTGAGCTGAGGGGGCCTGACTTCTTGTGTGCTTACTTGTTGGAGGGTTTCTCATCATTCAGGTGGTGCGTTGCCAGTTCCCTGACCGGTCGGCACGGCTGGTAGTCGAGATTCTCCTCCGTAGTCAGGTCTGGGGGCAGTTCCTCAGGATGCTGCTTCCTGTTGCCTCAATATTGACTCCATTTTGGCAAGTTCATCCCGTAGCAGTTGCACTTCCTGCTGTGTAACCGTTGCCACTACAGGTGGACCCATTCGGATACCGTCTGTGCTTTGGTTCATTGGGGTCGATGGTGTAGCGCCAGTGGGAGGATCTCATGATCCAGACGTTGCCACGCCGACTCTCTGGCTGGCTGGTACATCTGGTCATCGAGATTCTTCTTCTTGTCTACTTGGTCTAGGGGGGCTTGTGGATAGCCGCGGCGCTCGTACCTGCTCACGTTGAAACGCACTCTGGTTGTCAACGTAGGCCTGCACATGGCTACGCTGGTCTTCATTCTCCAGTCGTTCCCAATTGGGCGAGAAGGTAGTGTGTTGGAGTGTTTTCTGAAGGCCTTTCGCTTTTGCCATTTTATCTGCCACTTCTCGTTGCTTTTGTATGAGCTCAAGCTCGTCTTGAGTAGCCTTTATTTTGGCCTTCATTTTAGCTGCTTCAGCTTTTCGTTTGGCCTCCATTTGAGCTGCTTCAGCTTCTTGTTTGGCCTCCATTTCGGCTGCTTCAGCTTTTTGTTTGGCCTCCATTTGAGCTGCTTCAGCTTTTCGTTTGGCCTCCATTTGAGCTGCTTCAGCTTCTCGTTTGGCCTCCATTTCGGCTGCTTCAGCCTCTATCGCCGCCAATTCTTTCTTTTTCCGCTGCTCCACCTCTAACACGCGAAAGACTGCGTTGGCAGCTTCAGCTTCGATGTTTGCTTGAATGGCAGAGCTTTCTGCCCTTCAAACTCGGGATGCTTGGCTATGATGAGAAGATGCTTTTGAATGGCGGGAGGCGCCTGTAACGTGAGATTGTTGTGACACACTGGAATGTGCCTGGGCTCGTGGTAAGTTATGGCAAAAGGGTGAAGTTTTTCCAGAGGCGTGAGAGGGGCCCACATGTGATCGCTGGGATGGTGCATGCGAATGGCGGGAAACTTCGGACTCGGCCCTCTCGCCTGTTATGTCTTTCGGGTAAGGCTCAGTCTCTGGGAGGCAGTCTATACTCTCCAGAAGCTTTTTACATTCCTTGTTTAGTAGCTTAAGGCTTTGCATCCTGCTATCAACTGTTGGGTCTCCTAGTTGCACCTGAATCCTTTCAAGATGGCATTCGAAGTCTATCCATTGCCAGAGAGCATCTTCCCTAGCATCTTCCAATGAGCGCGCATGTTTGGGGGAGAGCTCCTCCTTAGGCACTTGGTAGAGTTTGTGTAATTTCTCCCAGTGTCTTTCATGGCATTCATAACTCGACTCCCATCTTTCCATCAGATGTGAGCGCATGGCTTCTGTGGGCTTTCTTTGATGCCTCAGGTCATAGTGCACCTGGGATGTCTTTGGCCTCACTGAGGCTTGAGCATCAGCCTCTGGGTACAGGTCAAGGTTAGCTGGTTGCAGCATTTCTCCTTGGCCGGCTGGTTGCGGTGTCTCATCTAGGCTGGTTGGTTGAACCCCTTCTTCTAAATCAAGGAGACTCTCCGCCATGGCTAGGACAGGTTCAGTAAACTTCCTAGCTATTTTAAAGCTAATTCAATGAACTTCGCTCTTTGACCACTAGGGGTCACTCTATCTGGGTGGGCACTTCGGGGAAATTCCCTCTTTGGCCACCAGGGTACACTGTGTGAGTGAGTGCTTCAGCGAAGTTCACTCTTTGACCACTAGGGGTCACAGCTTGCATCCGTGGGTACTTCAGCGAAGTTCACCCTTTGACCACTAGGGGTCACTGCTTGCAGGTCAGCCACCGGGGTGCTCTTCCTCGAGGTTCACCCTTTGTCCACTAGAGGGCTCTCTCTGTGCATGATTAAAGGCTTGCGTGAAGTTCCTCGGGCCACTCCCTCAGCAGCCGAGCCGGCTACACGTCTTGCCGGGCCGGACGGCAGTCCCAGCTGGGGCAGCGGCCAGCAGGGGCATTGCTCCTGGAGATTTCTGAGCTCCAACTAGCTCCCATAAACTTCCACCATGGTCATTACATTGCAAGCTGTTGACCACCTGGAGATTACTGAGCTCCGACTAGCTCCCATAAACATCCATCTGGTCATTACGGCTTTGTGATAATAAGCAAGGTTAATTTGCTGCCTTTTTTCTCCTTAATTTGCCCTCAGCAAAGACACCACTAGGGGTGACTGCTTGCGTGAGTGATTACTTCAGGTGAAGTTCACTCTGTGCCCACTAGGGGGTGCTGGTTACTTTGGATGAATTCAGGGAACTTTGCTCTTTGACCATCAGAGACACACACTGCATAATTAGAAATTTCAGCGAGGTTCCTTCTTTCACCTCTGGGGGGGTGCTATTAACTTGGGTTGGTGCAAGCCTGCTATTTGCAGATTAGCTACCAAGGTGTGGGGTGCTGCTCTTCCAGCAGGGCTATAAGGCAAAAGGCCTGTAGTGTAATTTTTAAGTAATTACTTTGCTTAAGTTAGACTCCAACTTGGGTCTTTAAGAACGTGCAGTTATGACTTCCGGTTTGAGTTCCTGTGCCGATGGCGGCTTTCCCTTTCGCCGCCTGCCCCGAGGACGCGTAAAAGCCGCAGGAGCAGTGTCAAACAGCTGCTCCGCGGCTTGAATCCCCTTCCCCGGGCAAAGGGGAGGGGGGAGAGTCTCCCTGATAGGGGTAGAACTCCTGAGCTCCCACAGTTTTATAGCTGTGGGGGTGGAGGTGAGTTCCCCCGGAGTCAGGGACTTTTCTCCGTGCTTTGGGCTGCCTCCGTTCTATGAACGAAGCCAGACACGGACTCAACCTCTGCTTATGGGAGATTGTGAGTAAATTTTGGGAGCAGACAGAGTGATCCAGGTGCTTGGGAGTGGCATGGATAAGAGCCTTTAGCTCTGATTTTAATAACTTCTCCATCAAGATTTAAAGTTTAAGAAGGAGAAAAAAAGAGAAAAAAATGGCCGCGGAAGGGCGTTTTGCTCTTTAATAGAGACTTTCACTTATTGAGGACTTTTACTTTGGCTTTCACTTTCTGCTGGATTATTATTGCTTCAGAGTTACTGGTACTGTAGGTGAACAAAATATCTGTTTTTGCTTTTTTGTGGTAGTTTTGTGGCAGTTTCAAGAAAATTTTAATGGACATTGTATTATACAAATTAAATTTGAGAAGAAGGGAAAAGAAAATAAAATGGCTTCAAAGCGTGGGGGAACTTTTCCTCCTCCTCAGAAAGGCTTGAGCTCTTCTTCTCCAGCTGTACAGATATCACAGCAAACAAAACCTACTCCTCCACCCTCTCCTCCATTGCCAGCTTTAACACTGAAAGATTTACAAGGTGCTTTAAAAGACACTGTCAAACAGTTTGAACAGAAACTTGAGGAGAAACTTGAGGAAAAACTTGAAGAAAAAAATGCTGAGATGAGAGATGATATAGTGTTTGCATTGCAAGCCTTGGCTGATAATGTAGATCGTGTTGCAGTGCGGGTGGAAGATGCGGAGGAACATATTGAAGTTTTGGAAATTAGAATGGGTAAAGTGGAAGAGAGCACTGATATAAATCAGAATGAGATTCTTATGTCACAATTTAGAGAAATGGAACATGCGTTGAGAATAAGAGGGTTGCCTGAAAATGCTCAAGAAAAACTGGAGGAGGAAGTTATAACAGAATTAGCTCTGGTTTTGTCCTGCCAACCTGAAGATTTAAAGAGAGAAGTGGAAAAATTGTTCAGAGTTAATTCATGGGTGGCGAGACAGAAAAATCTTCCAAGAGATGTGGTGATTTATTTTTCAAAGAAGTCAATT
>NW_015388760.1:203804-205958 GCF_001527695.2 Protobothrops mucrosquamatus
ATTGGAACGGAGTTTTGGATTCAAGAAAAGATAAGAAAGGTTCCTGCAAAGCTTTTAACTCAACATTGCCCAAAACTTTTTTTGATTTGAAAGAAGAATTGGAACTGGAGGATATATGGCGGGAAAGAAACATGGATGAGAAAGATTATACTTTTTTTTCGGATAGGCACCAATCCTATTCGAGAATTGATTTTTTTTTATAACTAATGACTTTCTTTCCAGGGTGAAGAATGTTAAGATTTTTCCTAGGACTTTGTCGGATCATAGCCCAGTGTGGATGGAACTATGTCGTGAAGAAGGAGAGAGAAGATCCTGGAGATTGAATGAAAATTTGTTTAGATATGATATAAATGTGCAGAAGTGTAAGGGTTATTTGAAAGAAGTTTTTTTCTTAAATAGGCATAAAGGTACTCCGATTTCAATAGTTTGGGACGCTAGCAAAGCTTATATGAGAGGTATTTTGATTTCTATGAATACTGCTTATAAGAGAAAGCAAGTACAAAAACGAAAAGACTTAGAGGAGGAGATTAAATTGAACGAACAGGCTTTTATTTTGAATCCGTCGGATAATAATTTAAAAGTATCTATAACTATGCTTAGGGAACAATTTAACATGTTAATAGCTGACCAGACTGCAACTAGTTTAAGGTATATGAAATATAACACATTTCGTAATGCAAATAAATCTGGCAGGTGGTTGTCTTATCAATTACGCAAAAAACAGAAATCAAGAACTATAGAGAAAATAGATTATAATGGTAAAGTGACATTTGAACAAAATTTTATTAAGAAGAGTTTCTTGGAGTTTTATTCTAAGCTGTATGCTTCTGAAAAAAATACAAAAAGGAGAAATAGATAAATATTTACAGGAAGCACATTTCCCGAGATTGTCTGATAATCAAAGGGAAAAAATGAATAGTTTAATTTCAGCTGAGGAGATTAAGGGAGCAATTAAGCAATTAAAGGTTGGTAAAGCTCCAGGTACAGATGGATTTACAGCAGTTTACTACAAAACATTAATTGAGGAAATGATAGAACCCTTACAGGAACTGTTTAACAGTATAATGTTGGGCAAGGAGGTACCTTCTACTTGGAGGACTGCTTTTATAGCTTTAATACCAAAGGAGGGTCAGGATTTGACGCAACCTAAGAATTATAGACCTATATCTTTATTGAATATAGATTATAAGATTTTTTCTAACGTATTGGCAAATAGATTAATGCAAGTGTTGGGTCAAATGATTCATAGTGACCAATCTGGATTTTTAACTGGAAGATACATGAAGTATAATGTAAGACAGATTATTGATTTATTGGAATACTTGGAAGTGAATAATCAAATTCCGGCTGCTTTTATATTTTTAGATGCTGAAAAAGCATTTGATCAATTGGATTGGGGCTTTTTGTTTCAGGTTATAGATAGAATGAATTTTGGGGAAAAAAAATGTTCTGCTCTTAAGGCTATTTATCAACAGCAGACAGCACAGATTATAGTTAATGGGGGGTAACAGAAACTTTTAAAATTGAAAAAGGAACTAGACAAGGATGTCCTTTATCTCCATTGTTATTTGTGTTAACAATGGAGATTTTGTTGATTAAAATTCGTGAATCCTCTGTAATAAGAGGAATCAAAGTTAATAAGATTGACTATAGATTAAGAGCTTTTGCAGATGATTTAGTGTTAACACTAACTCAGCCGATAGATTCGTCAATTGAGGTGGTTGAAATTATTGCACAATATGGGAAAGTTTCTGGTTTTAAGGTAAATTCTAATAAGACTAAGATACTATCGAAAAATATGTTTAAGGAAGATAAAGATATGTTAGCCTTATGTACAGGTTTTGAAATGGTTAAAAAGGTAAAATACTTGGGGGTTTATATTACAGCTTCTAACACAAAATTGTATAAGAATAATTATGAAGCTTTATGGGCTGAGGTACAAAAGGATCTAAATTAGTGGGAAAAATTGCAATTATCTTTGTTGGGAAGAATTTCAGCTGTAAAAATGAATGTTCTTCCTAAATTTCTTTTCTTGTTTCAAATGATTCCTATTTTAAAAAAAGATGCTAACTTGGATGATTGGCAAAAGGGTATAAACAAATTTATTTGGGCGGGCAAGAAGCCAAGAGTCAGGTTCAAGATTATGCAGGATAT
>NW_015388760.1:207285-210062 GCF_001527695.2 Protobothrops mucrosquamatus
GAGACATGGGAGACAATTTGGATTAGGAATGTAAAATTTACTCAAGCACAGAATTTAAGAGAAAATTTTTACAAAATGTTTTATAGGTGGCATTTGGATCCTCAAAAATTGTCTCGTATGTATTCTAATTTACAACCTAAGTGTTGGAGATGTGGAAATTTAGATGCAACTTACTTTCATGTGTGGTGGACTTGTAGGGCGGTTAAAGCATTTTGGATAAAGATTTGGTGGAACATTCAAAATGTCTTTAAGAAAAAGATAAAGTTTAAGCCTCAGCTATTTTTGTTGGGTATTATGGAAAATTTGGATAAAAAAGAAATGGAATTGATGCTGAATTTGATAACTGCTGCGAGGTTATTGATAGCTCAATGTTGGAAAACGGATTGTTTGCCCACTACAGAAGATTGGGCATTTAAAGTTTCAAACTTAGCAGAAATGGCTAAGATTTCAGCCTATGTGAAGGATTACTCACAAGAAAGATATATATTGGTTTGGAGAAGATGGATAGATTATATTGAGAAGAAATATGGAACTAAAAAGTTTCATCTGGTTTTTGAGTAAATTTGTGATTGTTAATGTAATATATTTTATTAAAATTAAACAATTTGTAATAATGATGTTTAATATGTTAGTTTAGGAGAGAGCTAAAGGATGTTATAGAATTGTTAACTTAAGGGTAATATAATTTAAGATAGAGTATAATTATTGTATTGTAAACCCTGTGTGTAGCTCTGGGAAGTCGGGGGGAAGGGAGGTGGGTGGGGAAGGGTGGGGTTTGAGGGAGGTGGGGAGTTATATTGTAAAACTTTTAAAAATTTTCAATAAAAAAAAAAAAAAGAACGTGCAGTTATAATGATTAGCGTCACAGAGCTAATAAACTTGCTCATAAATTCACTGGCTTAGTCTGTTTGCAAACATTAAAGTCAGGCTTTGTTAGCAGTTAACAAATGTGGGGTTGCTGTTTGCAGGTTGCCACTAGAGGGGGTTACTGCATTGCCTATGCTTGAGAGAGGTTTGTTTGCCTTTGAAACCAGAAGCCCTCCTTTCCCCCATCCGAATTCTTTCATTCCAAGAGGAGGGGGAGGTGAGTCAGTATTCTCTCACCAGATGCTTAGTTACCAAGGCAACAAATTGGTTCGCCTTAGCAATGAATGAGTTTACGACCTTGCAGCTGAGGCCGGCGAAAGGCGAATGCTTGTTCTCAAGCAATGCTGAGCTTACAGGCGGCGGGGGGGGGGGGGTGTGTGTGTTGGGCTGATTTGCTCTGAAAGATCTTTTGAAACAAAGCAGTGGAGGTTTTCAAACAAGGAATTCCGTTGCCGTTCAAAACCTCTCTCCTTTCAGTTAACTTCTTGCAAACAAACAATTTCTCTCATCAATGCTAGTTCTCACAAACAGACTGGTTGAGTAGCAAACAGAACTTTGGTTGCAAGAAACCTTTCCAGCCTATTATGCTAAGAGTTAAAGGCTGCATTCCATTCATTCCTGATTTTCAAATACAAATTCAGTTGGCTAGCTTAGGTTACAAGTGGGCATGGCACACACACACACACGTTTGAGTTGCAGGTAAAGAGGGGGGGTGGTGGCTGCCCCAACGCTTCTCTGATCTTTAGCAACATTCTTTACATGCAAGGATTCTGGCCATGCGATGCAGTAGGCAGAAACGTTTTGGGGTAGGGAGGCTTCACCCAATTTAACTTTTTTCCTTTAGTTTGCCACGTTGGCTGACAAACAAATTCAATAGCAGAGAGACAGACTTGTAAATTTACTAATGCAGACAGATGAAACTTGTAATTAGAGGAAAATTAGCCATGTCAATTTACTTTTCTTCCTTTAAAGCTGATACGGAGATAATACTGATTTTACTGTTCTGGATCCTGAACTAAGATGTTTTGTAATTCAAGACCAGACAGGGACAACTCAACGAAGATGGTTATAAAACAAATATTTATTCCAGGAATACTTGGCAGAACTCACGATTCCTGTAGTTTCATCTGGATACTGTACATTTGTCCATTTTCGTAGGTAAAATCAGTAATTCCTCCATATTCACTTTAGCCTGATTACATACGATGTCCATGCGTGCGGCATGGTTGGTTTTGCACAAAGACAATTAAACACAAGCTGGCACGTAGCCAGGATATCCTGTGATGAACTTAGTAGCCCCTCCCACTGACTTATTAACATAGGATTCACTGAACAGCTAAACTACATTACCCATAAGCCATCTCTTAAGGAGACAGCACTTAACCCTTTAAATGCCAAACATTATATATATATATATATGTTGGCTTGTAGGTAGGTTCCTGGTGAGTTGTTGCAGAATCCAGTCCTTTCTGACTCAGGGGAAAGAGTGCTCCTACAGTTCTTGTCCGTTTGGTCTTTAAATCTCACCAGGAACCTACCTACAAGCCAACATGGCTCACGGCTCACGGACAAACAAAGGTGGATTCAGTGACCAAATGGACGAGAACTGTGGGAGCACCCTTTCCTCTGGGTCAGAAAGGACTGGATCCTGCAACAACTTGGGCAGACACTCCAGAGGAGTATTGCACATGAGGCTAGATGTTTTGCCCATGACCTCATCAAATTACCTGGGTCCAATGACACGATCACGGTACCGGATGCAGACTGCAGACTCCAATGCTATATAAGACTCCTCCCATATTGCTGTATCATGGCCCTGATGATGCCGGACGTTTCCGGCGAAAGCTTGGCCCAATAAATTTTAATACTCTTGTACTTTTTACTCTTGGTGTTCGACCTTTTTTAATTAT
>NW_015388760.1:214003-219730 GCF_001527695.2 Protobothrops mucrosquamatus
ATATATATATATATATTGTTCACAATATGTTTTGATTATTTTATCTATAGACATTGATTGCAGACAGAGGGAATCTATGTTAGATTTGTTATAACATGGGATATTAAGAATCAAAGACAGTTGGGTGTTACATGGGCAGGACTGAGATAAAACCTCAAAATGTGCTTTTTCTTTTTTAGATCAAAGAGTGATTGGACGCCTGCCCCTCCAGATGTCAGAAGAATCGATGCAACAGTAGTGTTCTTCAGCCTGCCACTTCTAGAGCTGCTTGTAGCATTGCAGTTACTTCTTTGTTTCACACATGCAGGTGTGGGTCAGATCCTTTGTTGTGTTTTGCCCGCTGCTCATCTATTCAGCAATTTGCTCAAAAGAATCCACTTCTAATCTAGCTAATCCTCCTGGTGACCCTTTAGCTAAAGCTGCCATTTACTCTGTAGTTCATTCTCTTGCACGGCCCCCATAATCCTCCTTCTTGGGGACATTCTTATTCTTTTCCCCAATGCAAACAATTACAGGATATGCAACAATACTGTACTTTCATCTCTTCTTATCCTTATAGCTTCATGTTTTTAACAGACATTGGCACACTTCTTTGGGATCTGTGTTTTTGTACCTTTATGAGAAGGTCACAAATTGGGGTCTAGAGCAGTGGTTCTCAACCTTTTTAATGCCGCGACCCCCAACCGATCGTAAGTCGAGGACTAAACCGGTCGTAAGTCGAGGCCTAAACCGGTCGTAAGTCGAGGACTACCCAACCGGTCGTAAGTCGAGAACTTTCCCTGCCTGGGAGCGCCACGCATGCGTGGTTCTGCCCCCTGCGCTGGCCGAGGCGTAGCTGGCAAGCGGCAGAGATGGAGCAGGCTGACCACCAGCTGGCCCAGCCCAAGGGAGGTAAGGCACCCGCTGGAAAAGGGGGAAAAAATGGCGGAGAGCCTTGCTTGGCGACCCCCGTGAAATGGTTGATCGACCCCAAATGGGGTCGCGACCCATAGGTTGAGAACCGCTGGTCTAGAGCATGCTGAATGTGCCTGTAGAAGAATGTTTCCCAACCTTAGTGACTTTAAGATGTGTGGACTTCAACTCCCAGAATTCCCCAGCCAGCATGGGCAACATTTGTGTATCACGATTCACATAAGGCTG
Source organism: Protobothrops mucrosquamatus (assembly GCF_001527695.2). Classification (NCBI taxonomy): domain Eukaryota; kingdom Metazoa; phylum Chordata; class Lepidosauria; order Squamata; family Viperidae; genus Protobothrops; species Protobothrops mucrosquamatus. Next base: position 215,144 of record NW_015388760.1, read on the forward strand.
TTTAAACTGTCTACTGAATAAATTCTCTCTTCTAACTTAACTTGCTTCCAGTATGGGTCTGTTTGGCCAGTGCTGTTGCAGTGTGGGTGGACTCAGATTAAATCTGAGTTTGGTTCAGTGATAACACTAGCAGAAATAATTTGCAGGTGCTCTTTGTCCCCTCCATGAGAAAATTGGTAAGTGCATTGCATTAATGCTGTAGACCAGTGTTTTCCAACCTTGGGAACTTTAAGATATGTGGACTTCAATTCACAGAATCCCCCAGCCAGAATTCCTGAGATTGAGAACCACTACTGTAAACTATAGATTGTCAAGGAAAGAGATAACTGATTGACTCTGAAAAGACAGTCTACACCAGGGGAGTCAAACTGCTGGTCCATAGGCCGGATGAGGCACGCGGAAGCCGCACCCACCCCAGCTGTGGCAAGGGGAAAAAAGTCACAATATGTCACGACACGTCACGTGACACAGCGAGTTTGACACCCCTGGTCTACACTGTAGTGTTTTGGTAAAAATCCCTCTTGGCATTGATATAAATTATAGTTCAGAAATTATGTGTGTGGTAGGGTGATCATAAAACTAATAGAAATGGCAAAAATACAAGGAATTAACAGTAAATAGTATTTGAAAGATAGCAGGGCAGTGTTCAGATATTACGTTATGATACTAATTGTGAATAGACAGTATTTGGGTGAATAGAATAAGCTAATGAAACCAGATAGTTCAGCCTACATCTTATTCAGTATTAGGGGGTCTATTGGAAATTCTGGCTTGTTTCTAATAAACCAGTGTCATAAGCCACAAGTAAACCTTGGGGAAAAGCTAGACTCCAGGATTCCTGTTTGCATATAATGCTAAACGAACTGTATGCTGAGCATGTTCAGGTTGGTTTCAGAGTTTTTGCTGTCAGGAGAAGCCGGACAGGAGCAATGAAGTAGCTCATCTGAGCTCTTTTACTGCACCTAAAATTAAAAATGGTGTGTTTATAAGGAGAAGGAAACTACTACAGGTAGTCCTTGATTTATGACCACAATTGGACCCAAAATTCCTGTTTTTAAGCGAGACAGCTGTTATGTGAATTTTGCCACTTTTTATGTTCTTTCTTGCCACAGTTATTAAAGTGAATGACTGCGGTTGTTAAGTTAGTCACAAGGTTGTTAAATGAATCTGGCTTCCCCATTGATTTTCCTTGCCATAAGGTCGCAAAAGGGGATCACATGATCCCAGGACACTGCAGCTGTCATAAATATGAACCAGTTGCCAAGCGTCTGAATTTTGATCACATGACATGAAAAATGGTCACAAGTCACTTTTTCGAGTGCCGTTGTAACTTCCAACGGTCACTAAACAAAGTGTTGAAAGTCAAGGACTACCTATATTTAAATATTGACAGTGTGGTGATAACCACAGTCTTCTTCAGACTTTCTCTGTAAAGCATTGCTGTTCTGTTCATATTTTCCACAAATGTCCCCACCAAAAAAAATATAAAGCAAACAAATCTCATATTTTATTAGGACAGGTATTGAAAGTCTCAAGCCAATAAAGCAATTTACAGGCCCACCATTCACACATATGACATGCTCTGCAATTCGTGAAGGGTATAATTTGAATTAAGCCTCTGCCAAAATCTCTCTTGCTATTCCTAGACCAAGTCCTGGTTCATCTAACCATGTTTTACTGAATGAACCACTATTGGCTAAATTCACATAAGTAGCAGTTGTTAAATCTCAGTGGCTGGATTTACAAACCAGGTTAAACCAAAACAAAGTAACCCATATTATGGCTTAGCGTAATGTGCAAAAACATCTGCTCTATAGAGTAGGACACCTTATGTGGCTCTGATTTTGGGAGAAAGCAGTGAAGAGAGCATGCTTTGAAGTACTAAGATCCCCAGGGACCAGGATTTGCCTTTCAGATCCCACGGAAAGCCTTTAGAACAGGAACAAATTCAGCTTCTAAGCCTCTATAGGTCTTTCCATTCTGTCATGCTGGAATTGGTCCCTGATGGGGGTCCGTGAGTGTGGCAATGCATAGCTTGACTTTAATTATGCGTAATGTTATTCCCCTTCCCCTATGTGCTGCTACTTCATTTTTAATCCGAGTTTACCATCAAAAACTTTTGCATGTAAGAGTTGAGCCACTTCTGCCTCTCCATCGCGGTTAACATCTTACTTTTCTCTCGAAAAGCTGTGTCATCTGCTACCACAATACTACGCTTCCCGCGCCACTCTGGTAGCCAGCCAGTTGTATCTACTGCCCCCTTTGGGCTCCAAGCAGGTACAGCTTCTTTTCTCACTAAACCCCATGGGTACATTTTTTTTGTTCTGTTTTTCATCACGATTGTCATCATCTTGTGAGGCTGTGGCATCTGAAGACATCCATTTGCCTTTCTTGCCACAGTTAAGTGAATCACTGCAGTTGTTAAGTTAGTAACACGGTTGTTAAATGAATCTGGCTTCCTCTTTGACTTGCTTGTCAGAAGGTTACAATAGGTGATCACATGATCCCAGGATGCTGTGGCCGTCATAAATATGAGTCAGTTGCCAACAGTCTGAATTTCAATCACGTGACTATAGGGATGCTGCAATGGTCATAAGTGTGAAAAATGGTCATAAGTCACTTTTTTCAATGCCATTGTAACTTTGAACAGTCACTAAGTGAACTGTTGTAAGTGGAGGACTACCAGTATTTTCTTTAGCTCAGGGGTTCCCAATCTGTGGGCTGTGGCCTACTACCAGGCTGCGGCCTATTGGCCACTGGGCCGTGTATCTGGCTGGTGTGCATGTGTGCACATGTGCACAGCCCCACTGGCGTGAGTGTTGCCATGAGCATCACGGGTGTTTGTGGCCTCACTCATGCGAGCATCACTGGTGCTCACGGCCCCATGTGCGAGTGCACACATCACTGCAAGTGTCTCAGTGTCACTTGCAGCCCCACGCTTGAACACTTACATCAACATGAGCATTGTAGGCGCTTGTGGTCCCCTGTGCACCAGCGCTCACGACCCCATGTATGTGAGCAAATGCATGTGTTTACCCCTCCTATGAAACCATCCCTTCTTTTCCCCCTCCCCCCACTCTGGGCTGCCAACCCCAAAAGGTTGGGGAACTCTGCTTTAGCTGATGGCTTAATGCAGGGGTCTTCAAACTTGGCCCTTTTTTGACTCGTGGACTTCAACTCCCAGAATTCCTCAGCCAGGCATGCTGGCTGAGGAATTCTGGGAGCTGAAGTCCATGAGTCATAAAAGGGCCAAGTTTGAAGACCCCTGGCTTAATGAGTGCTGTGAAACCAGTCAATTGTGGCTTTTTGTGCAGATAACCAAACTATGATTTGATAAATGCGCGAATTCAGTCAATATTGATTTGCCTTTTTCTCTTTCTCTCTCAAATAAAGCAAAATGGCTTCTTTTTACTATAGAGTGAAATCACAAGGTAGCTGATAGAAATAACAGGTGGATAAGTAATTTGACCACCAAGAAAAGAATTGATCAAAACCCTTTTGGAAGTCACTTCACCTCTTTTTTTTAATTCTCAGGTGTCTTAAACATAACATTCAGTTCTGAGTCTTCTGAGGTAGTTTGAAGTACATCTGAAAGGCTTTTGAAACATTTGTTTAGATGTCAAGCTTTTGACTGAAATCCCAGTTTTTGTCTGGTTTCTCCATTGACTTTAAAAAAAATGAAATAAAATATATTTTGGAAAATGTGTCTGGCAAAAGTTAAGATAAAAAAAACCAGGAGTCAGGGAGTTATGACAGATGAATCCTGATTACTGGATGAATCCTGATCATGATGGAGATATGCAAACTGTGCTGCCAAAGTGACAAAGTGACAAAGGATAAAACATTTTCTAAGTCCACAACATCCAGATAATATTTGGAAACAGATCAGACAGACACCTCCCTAACTCACTGGAATATAAGAAGTGAGAGGAGGTACACACATCAGATTTGCAAGATTCTGTTATTATAGTCAATCTCAATAAAATTAGTTTTAGCTTTCCTGTGGACTTGATTTCTTGATGTGGTTAATTAGCAAGGCTCATATTTGAGAAAACCTTGGACAAAATCCAAATCACTCCAGTGACATCCTTACTGTGGAGGCTAAGGAAGATGATATTGACTGAGATATGAAAGATCTGTCACCCTGGGCCTCCACCAAGGTCCTCTTCTTTACTCTCTACATTTAATTTGCACAGATCTAGTCTTTTTCCACCATTTTTGGGAAACCCAGTTTAGATTTTGCTGTGGCTCAGCCTTTGCCTCCAGCATCCTGCTTGTACAGTATCCATCATAAGCAAGAGAACAAGGCTGTTCCTTATCATTAATTCCAGTGAGGATAAGCATCTTTCCATCCACATGTAAAAATTTCACTTCCAACTGGCATGGCTTCTGTTGTGTCCTGAGCCTGCAAGATGCAGGCTCGGGACGTTGCAAGAGTCCCGGGCATTTGCAGAAGCTGCCCGGGACCAGACTGAGCGGCGCCGGCCTTGTGCGCATGCGCAAGGCGGGAAAAGCCCGCCTCATGATTGGTTGAACTTGCCCGGGGATCAGAGGGTATAAATAGAGGCCTGCGTGCCTCTGCTCTGG
>NW_015388760.1:220619-223020 GCF_001527695.2 Protobothrops mucrosquamatus
GTCAGGCCCGCTTGCTGGAAAAACCATGTCTTGAGGGCGCGGCGGAAAGTAAGGAGATCCGGAATCATCCGGATCTCGGGGGGTAGTTCATTCCAGAGGGTGGGGGCACCCACAGAGAAGGCCCTCCCCCTGGGGGTCGCCAGCCTACATTGCTTGGCCGACGGCACCCTGAGGAGGCCCGCTCTGTGGGAGCGTACCGTGCGCGAGGAGTCGGACGAAGATCCTGAAGAAGAGGTGGATAAGCTTTACCAAGCTGCTGGAAGGATGTCCAAGGATCGTCAGGACAAGGGCCCAGCTGAGCTCCGTTGCTGTGGATGCGGTGGTCGCCACAAGCGAGCCGAATGCCAGTTCCGTTCCGCCATTTGCCGAGCGTGCGGGAAGAAGGGCCACATCGCTGCGGTCTGCCTGGGTCGACAGAAGGTACAACCGAAGGAAGAATTGAATCTGAAAGGTACCAGGGTGCCCAGCCAAAACAGGGTGGGGTTCTGTGCAACACGCCGGAACATTTTAAGAATAGGCACACACAAACCCTTAAAAAGAAGCTAACAAAGTGAAATTGCAGGGAATTCCATTATCAATGGAACTTGACACAGGGTCTGCCCTATCCATAATCTCCCTCAATACATTTCACAAAGTCTGCAGCAGCAGTGGCCAGAAAGTTTCCCTAAGGCCCTCTAATGTAATCCTTACAGATTTCCAAAATTCTAAAGTGTGCGTTAAGGGGGAGGCCACCCTTAGAGTACAGTACAAGAATTTTGCAGGCCCCCTAGACGTGTTGGTTGTAGGGGGTGAACGAACGAGTCTCATTGGACTCAATTGGTTTGAGGCCTTGGGAATTCAGGTAACTGGACTGAATAAATTGCAAACACAGACCCTTGCTGATGTATGCAAGGAGTTTGCAGATGTGTTCAGCTCTAAACTTGGGTCCTACACGGGACCTCCTGTTTCACTTAAGTTGGATCCAACGGTACAGCCCATCAGGGTTAAGCCTAGGAGGGTACCATTCGCTCTTAANCTGAAGTCACTGGTCATTCACAGGGCACTTCACCTAGAGCAAGCAGCAACGGAAATAACAATACAAACTCTCCAGGTCTGAGAAGGTCACTCAGGGCAAGAGGCCCTCCCAAATACCTAGCCGATTACGTAAGGTGAACAGGTACATAGCGAGAGCTGACTGAAGGTACTGGCGGGTTGTAATTAAGTAAAACAAGGTCGGGGGGAGTCACTGGATCTAGTTCAAAGGAACAGTCCCACACCTTATATATTGTGTAACTTTATTTCATTATTTAATTATATTACCATCTATAGGATGGCGTCCATGTGGGCGCAATCTTATTTCATCCAGGGGAAAGGGGTGTTGTGTCCTGAGCCTGCATCTTGCAGGCTCGGGACGTTGCAAGAGTCCCGGGCATTTGCAGAAGCTGCCCGGGACCAGACTGAGCAGCGCCGGCCTTGTGCGCATGCGCAAGGCGGGAAAAGCCCACCTCATGATTGGTTGAACTTGCCCGGGGATCAGAGGGTATAAATAGAGGCCTGCGTGCCTCTGCTCTGGTTGTTCGAGAGTGGAGCAAACAATAAAGACTTGTTAGAGATGAATCGTCTCAAGCGCCATTATTCCCAGGACTTAACAGCTTCCAACTGACGTAACCACCGATGGCCTGACTCTCAAGAATTTGTTATATCTACATGACCGTCAGCATCTCTGATGATAAGGAACTTAGTGAGCTAATAATAGCATTGTTACGGAATCCCATCAATTGATAATACAATGATAGATGTTTCATATGTGCAAACAAACTGCATATATGAACATTCACCACTAGGTGGAAACAAGATCTCAACAACCCCCTGGAAAAGCCTAGTGTTAAGATAAGAGATAAGAGATAAGAGATAAGAGATAAGAGATAAGAGATAAGAGATAAGAGATAAGAGATAAGAGATAAGATAAGATAAGATAAGATAAGATAAGATAAGATGATAAGATAAGATAAGATATAAGATATAAGATATAAGATATAAGATATAAGATATAAGATATAAGACGAGATGAGACGAGACGAGACGAGACGATAAGATAAGATAAGATAAGATAAGATATAAGACAAGACAAGACAAGACAAGACAAGACAAGACAAGACAAGACAAGATAAGATAAGATAAGATAAGATGATAACCTTTATTGTCATTTTTTTTACTGTGGGCACAACGGCACACATCAAAAATGAAATTTAGTTGCCCGCTCTCAAAGTGAAACACATACATGACACACACCTAAACATACTATGAACAACATATGTATAGACCCACACCCCTACATATACGTAGCAAATAAATATTAAATACTGTCCATCTTGAATATATAACGGAAGGAGGAAGCTTGAGAGTTCACAAGGTTAATGCT
>NW_015388760.1:223317-235762 GCF_001527695.2 Protobothrops mucrosquamatus
CAAAGTGAAACACATACATGACACACACCTAAACATACTATGAACAACATATGTATAGACCCACACCCCTACATATACGTAGCAAATAAATATTAAATACTGTCCATCTTGAATATATAACGGAAGGAGGAAGCTTGAGAGTTCACAAGGTTAATGCTGTATGGAATGAAACTATGGCTGAATCTGGATGTTCTGCTACGGATACCACGGAGCCCCCTCCTCCCAGAAGGTAACAAGGAAAACAGGTCATGAAGAGGATGTGTAGTGTCCCAGATAATCTTACAGACCCTGCTCAAGCAACGCTTCTGTGCTATGTCCTGGATGGGAGGGAGAGAACTGCCAATGATCTTTTCGGCCGTTCTCACCACTCTCTGCACCGCCTTCCTGTCTGAAGCAGTGATGCTTCAAAACCAGACTGTGATGCTGTATGACAGGATGCTCTCGATCGTCCCCCTGTAGAAAGTGGTCGGGACAGGGGAAGGAAGATGTGCTTTTCTCATGCGACACAGAAAATACAGGCGCTGCTGTGCCCGCTTCGCCAGTTTCTCACTGTTGAGCGACCAAGTCAGCCTAAGAGTCAGTGTCTGATGTGAGGATGATGCTCCTCCAGGAAAGAGTGGAAGCAGACATCCCCATAGATCAGTGATGGGGAACCTTTTAGAGACCGAGTGCCCAAACTGCAACCCAAAACCACTTATGTATCGCCGGGTGCCGGGTGGACGTGGCCCGCCGGGTGGGTGTGGCTACAGTGGTCATGGCAGATGGGTGGGCATGGCCAGGGTGGGCGTGGCCAGCTCGATGTTCCTGGGGAGGGACACCTGTGGGGGCTGGGCAGGGTTGGGGGAGATCCAGGGGGTCTCTGGTGGGTGGGGCGGTGGGCAGGAGGCGGGGTGAGGTGAGGCAAGGCGAGGCAGGGCGGGGATGCCATTGTCGCAGGGCAAGGCAAGGCAAGGCCGGGGCGGCTGCTGCCTGACACCATTGGCCCCCGCACACAGGCCAGCGAGCACATGGGTGCTGGGATGCATCCGGCCACGTGGGACCTTGGCGAGTTAGCAGGCGGCTGGTTCACCACCACTGCCATAGATGATGCTCCTTAAGGAATAGGATCTGGATGAAGCCCTCTTTCCCAAAACTTCATGAAAGGACAGAAGCCCCCGGGAGTAGGTGACTTTGTAGATGCTCAGATCTGAACAATGGGCTTTAAAGTGACAACTGCCATTGTATATGGAGATTCTCAGTCATCCAGGTCATGGTTGTCCCAAAGGTGTTTTTTCAGGAGGCAACTGGACTTTCTTGTTTTTTCTTTAAAGACGTTTTGCTTCTCATCCAAGAAGCTTCTTCAGCTCTGACTGGATGGTGGGGAATGGAAGGATTTATATTCCTTGCAGACAGCTGGTCATTTGGCATTCGTTGAGGCCATTTGGAGGTTTTCTGTGTCCACAGGGTCACCTGAGTACCAGTAGTATAAATGGGTGTTTTCTGCCCTGTCTGTGGAGCCTTCTGGCTGCAGGATATTTTCTGCCCTGTCCCTGTAATTTGCAATGTTTTCTGGAAATCCGTTCATACTCCCACACCATTTGAAGGGTGTTCATCCCAAAGTGCATAGCTAAATTGGGATGAACACCCTTCGAATGGTGCAGGAGTATGAATGGATTTCCAGAAAATATTGCAGAATACAGGGACAGGGCAGAAAACATCCTGCAGCCAGAAGGCTCCACACACATTTGCACTACTCAGGTGACCCTGACACAGAAAACCCCCAAAAGGTCCCAACAACTCTCTAAAACAGGGTTGTCAAACTGCCCACCCGCGGGCCGGTTACATCATATGGAAGCCACGCCCACCCCAGCTCCGGCAATGCAAAAAAAGTCACGATACGTCATGACACATCATGTAACATGGCGAGTTTGACACCCATGCTCTATAAGAATGTAAATGACTAGCTGTCTGCAAGGAATATAAATCCTTCCATTTCTCACCATCCGGTCAGAGCTGAAGAAGCTTCTTGGATGAGAAGCAAAATGTCTTCAAAGAAAAAAACAAGAAAGTCCAGTTGCCTCCTGAAAAAGTATCTTTGTGACAACTGCCATTGTACTCAATAACCTGTATGGGTCTCAGTGGATAACTAGTGCCCGTAACTATTTGGGTGCCATATTTCAGACTATGTAAAACTTCCAAGTAGTCTTTGAGGGTAGCTTCATGTGAGTGGATTGCAATAATCCAAATGGGAGATGACCAAGGCATGAATGATTATGAACAAAGCTTCCCAATCTGGAAATGCCAGAACTGCACTTGATAGAGCCAGAACTACCACCTGCTCTTCCAGGTATTATGAATTCAGAAGGATCCCCAGATTAGAGGACAAAACAAAATTTCAACCACATCTCCTATTTATCCTGGTGTTGATACATATATCTGGGTATCATCATACTGCTGATAGCTGATTATGTGCCAGCAGATGATCTCCAGCAGCTTCATGTAGGTGTAAAATAGGAGGGCTGAGAGTTTCAACCCTGTAGCATCTGTATCTGTCTCTTTCTCTGTCTGTCTGTCTATCTGATTGTCTGTCTGTCTATCTGATTGCCTCTCTCTCTCTCTCTCTCTCTCTCTCTCACTCTCTCTCTCTCTCTCTCTCTCTCTCTCTCTCTCTCACACACACACACACACACACACACACACACACACACACACATACATATTGATTGTTGAAAAGTATTCCTGCACAGAATGTTGCCTACTCACAGTACTTGTGTGTACAATAGTCCAGAAGGATATGGATCAAAGGTATGAAAGCTGATGCGAATTCAAGGAAGAAAAGGAGGTTGGTACGTTCCTTATTCTGGTCCTATTACAGGCTGTCTACAAGAGCAATCATGTCTAGTTACAAAGAATCTAGATCATCCATTCCTCCAGATATCTCCACAAATAGAGCCCTACCAACTTCTCAACAACCTTCCTATAAAAGAGAAAATTGGAGAGCAGCTTTTGAGAAGTCCATTAGCCAGGCGTAAAGATAATAACATTATTCATTCTTTTTAAAGACTTGCTGTCTCTGGAAGCAATATTTGGCCATCAGATCTTTCTGTACATGAAAGTAGTGGTTATCCCCACATATTGTGGCTGCCAGTTCCATATGAATGGAATTTTGTCGCTCCGGTTCAACTTTTGAATGACTAGATACTGGGAGCTTACTTTAGGACTACTAAAATCATAATCTCCCTGTTCTAAGGGTGAGGTTTTCTTTATGGTCTTCTTTTGAAAACATAAGTAACATCCAGAAGATGGGAAAATGGAAGAGTGCCTAAAGAATACGGGCAGTCGAGAACATATATTTGTATACAAAGTTGTGTTAACTTGGTTATCTCAGAGGCTTATATGCAAAAGAGCTTCGTTCCTACCTTTGCTTGATATCCTTCTCTGTCACCTATTTCTGTGTAAGAGACCGTCTGTGTTCCTTAATTTGCACATTTCGCTCTCGCTCTCTCCTTACTAATCATTACATACAGAGCTGATCCTGTGATCTAGAATAACTTGGTGAAAAACAAAATGGCAATGAATCAAAAGTTACAGCTTACCTGACTGGAGAATGCAATCTTGGCAAGAAGATTCCCGATGCAAGTAGCCCACTTGAGCTAAGAATTACTATGATGGACAAGATCCCTTTCTGTGCACCAGTTACAGGATCCATTGCTTGCCGCTAGAAAGAAAAATAGAGAAGAGATCAGCACCAACATGGACCAATGTCACGCCCTATTGATGTAATTACCTACAGCCTCTTCTTTTGAGATGGCCACCGGATCTTTACCCAAATGTGTTCTGTGGCACTCCTCTGACTTCTCCTAATCCAATTCTCTGTCCTCCCACACACCAGCAGCCTCTTTTAGGGGCATTTATACCCGTCCAGCTCTGCTTGTGACGTGCTCGGCAAGGCCAGCACAAAAGGCTGATGGAAGCATGAAGGTCCAAATCAATAGAAAACCAAGTCAACCTTTTGAAGGAGGAAAAGATGGAACGGATCCGGTTGGAATGGATTGTCCCGTGTCATTCCAATCAAGAAAATAATGAGGTAGCATAAGCATGGAGTCATGACATGGCTTGTTTAAGTGGCGGAAGATGTAACAGTGATTGTTAGGGGAAGTTTCCTTAAGTAGGAGAAAGACAATAGTGAGAAATGGTAATAAACAGAATAATGGGTTGCGGGGGATGGGGGGGTTGGACAGTTAGTTATATATATTTAAGACACATATAAAATGGAATGAAAGATAAAGGCAAGTGGAACTAAGAGATATTTCTGTACAATTAAAATTTTACTTTATTTTTTACCTCATACATTCAGGTGATTTTTTTTCTAAAAAAAGAATTTGGTCACCACGATGTAAAAAAGATGTTGAGACTCTAGAAAGAGTACAGAGAAGAGCAACAAAGATGATTAGGGGACTGGAGGCTAAAACATATAAAGAATGGTTGCTGGAATTGGGAATGTCTAGTTTAATGAAGAGAAGGTTGAGGGGGGACATGATAGCAGTGTTCCAATATCTCAGGGCTGCCACAAAGAAGAGGGAGTGAAGCTATTCTCCAAAGCACCTGAGGGCAGGACAAGAAGCAATGGATGGAAACTAATCAAGGAGAGAAGCAACCTAGAACTAAGGAGAAACTTCCTGACAGTTAGAACAATTAACCAGTGGAACAACCTGCCTCCAGAAGCGGTGAATGCTCCAACACTGGAAGTTTTTAAGAAGAGACTGGACAGCCATTTGTCCGAAATGGTATAGGGTTTCCTGCNTTATTATTATTATTATTATTATTATTATTATTATTATTATTATTATTATTATTATTATTATTATTATTATTATTATTATTATTATTATTATTATTATTATTATTATTATTATTATTATTATTATTATTATTTCAAAGCAAAATAAGACCAGTATTGTATATAAAAAGTCACAAAGGAATCTGTATCACCGCCAGTCTGGTGTAATGGTTACAATGGGAGATACTGAGTTCTAGTCCTGTCTTTGGTACAAAGACGTCTCGGTGACCTTGGACAGTCGCTCTCTCTCAGCTCTAGGAAGGAGGCAATGGTAAACCACATCTGAAAAACCTTGCCAAAAACCTGCAGGGACTTGTTTGAGAACTGGACACAATTGAACAGAAGAAAAAAAATAGCCACAAATTAATGCTAGGCCACAGATGTTTATCCCCCAATAGTGTTTTTAACTTCAAAAGACCCATTAAATAATTTTGCTGAAGCAGATCAACATAGAAATCATTCTAAAATAGGTTGTTATAGACTCCACCTAGTGAAAACGTAGTTCGGAATCTAGGACAATTTGCATATCTGTTATCATTGTGCTAAGACAGTGTTTCTCAACCTTGGCAACCTTTAAGATGTGTGGACTTCGACTCCCAGAATCCTCCAACCAGCATGGCTGGCTGGGGAATTCAGGGAGTTCAACTCCGCACATCTTAAAGGTTGCCAAGGTTGAGAAACGCTGTGCTAAGGAATATCAGATTAGACATAAATAGTGGAGTCACAACCCACGTTAAAAAAAATGGTGGGGCTTTGATTGCATGATATTCCCAAGACATAAGAAAGTACAGCTTCTGCTCATAAGCTGAAGAATGATTCCTTGAAGTAGAGAATTCAAACCAGAAATATTAAGGTTTTTTTGTGTGTGTGTGTGCATGTGTAAAAAAAACCCACAACACTTTTTTTACCTCCTCTCAAAGATCCAAACACTATGTAAACACCCCCACAAACACACTTACCAAACACAGGAGGATAAAATATCAGATTGCTGTTTCCTAATGTGGTATTTAAAAGAGCCATAAATTTGCAGCTTAATGCAAGTATTTTGCCTAGTGCTATGATGAGGCAAATGGCCTGCAAGAAGAACTGATGATGATGATGATGATGATGATGATGATGATGATGATGATGATGATGGAGGAGGAGGAGGAGGAGGAGGAGGAGGAGGAGGAGGAGGAGGTTGGTTGCACAGTCAGCCAGATTTTTAGACTGGACTTGGAGAAAATTACAACCTGTAAATAGGAGTAGAAAAACTGTGGCCCAAAAAGAGCAAAGGTAGTACCAATAGTAATAGAAACCTTGGGTGAAATCCCAAAATATCTGGAGCACCACTTAAACACCACTGGCCTTGACAAAATCACCATCAGTCAGTTGCAAAAGGCAGCTTTACTTGGAGCAGCTTACATCCTGCAGCGGTACTTCTAACACCATCAAACAACACCTGCCTATTCCAGTTGTTGGGAAAGACTCAATAAATGGATAAAAATGCCAAATCCAGTCTATACAGTTAGCTGGCTGGGAGACAAACCATAATAAAGTAAATAATAAAAATATGCATCTTCCTGTGTTTTTAGACACTGCCTTAATAATTCTTAGGTCCTTGGTTAGGACTTGAATTATTACGTTTCCATCAGTCTTACACTGTGAACCTAATTGTAGATTACCCACACATAATATTAAATATCTGGGGCACCATTTGAACACTGTCAGCATTGACAAAAATCACTATTGGTCAATTGCAAAAGGCAGCTTTACTTGGATCAGTTTACATCCTGTGACTATACCTTTAACATCGTCAAATGACATCAGCCTATCCCAGGTCCTTGGTGGATAAAAATGCCAAATGTTGTTTAAACATCTGGATGACTGTGCAACTAGCCATAACAAGAATAATTTATTAAGATAAGATAACCTTTATTGTCATTTTTTTTTACTGTGGGCACAACGGCACACATCAAAAATGAAATTTAGTTGCCCGCTCTCAAAGTGAAACACATACATGACACACACCTAAACATACTATGAACAACCTATGTATAGACCCACACCCCTACATATATGTAGCAAATAAATATTAAATACTGTCCATCTTGAATATATAACGGAAGGATGAAGCTTGAGAGTTCACAAGGTTAATGCTGTATGGAATGAAACTATGGCTGAGTCTGGATGTTCTGCTACGGATACCACGGAGCCCCCTCCTCCCAGAAGGTAACAAGGAAAACAGGTATTAAACTTTAAAAGACAGATCATAATACAAAGGAAAATGAAACAAAATTCAGAACACACAGTACAAAGAAAACAAGGCTAATGGAAGGGCAGATAGGTTGGGATCATGCATTAAATGACACCATAAAATAATTAAACTTTAATGTTTTATGTCAAGCCAACTATTTTGGTTTATTAGTAAATTGCCATTTATGGCTTAATAATAGTTCCATGCCTGGTTAAACCAGCCATGGCATAGTAGCATACTTTTTGAACTTGGCCACAAGCAGACAGGAATTTAAGTGTGAAAGTCAGACATAATAACTAGCAGATTTTTTTTAAGTGTGAATGTACTGTATGAAGAGAGGAGATAAAATGAACATTAACAAGGCAGGGGATTTAGATAGCTCCATTACTTCATTTTCATTATTGAACTATTTGTATTGAATTCCCCTTGACCCTGCTTGAAAGGTCTTGTCAACATCGCACTAATGAAAACCTCTTTCATACTATAAGGTGACTCAATGCTGGGCTTTCAATGGAAAGTGGGTGGCAATGTGGTCCCACTTCTTTTGCGGCCTTGTTAATATTGACTTCATTAGTACAGACACACTAATAAGTTGCAGCGGATATTTCTGTGGGCTGAGTAAGATGGCGAAGCTTGTGAAAAAAGGACATGTTATATCGGATAGATAGATTAGATAGATAGATAGATAGATAGATAGATAGATAGATAGATAGATAGATGATAGATAGATAGATAGATAGATAGATAGATAGATAGATAGATAGATAGATAGATAGATAGATAGATAGATAGACTCATCTATGTAGCTTGAATTGGAGAAGAATCCAACGGTCCCAAAGTATTTTGTATTCTTCTTGTTTCCAGGAGAAACAGCATTATGTTTTTAAGTCAGACAAAACACCCTAGAAGTCTGGTGCAAGCCATGATGATGTCACATGCATTATAATGAGGCCCCTCCTCAAGAAGCCTTCCCTGGACCCGGCTGTTTTGGCCAACTACCATCCTGTCTCCAACCTTCGCTTTCTTGTGAAGGTTGTTGAGAGTGTGGTGGCACGACAGCTCCCTCAGCACCTGGAAGAAACTGTCTATCTAGACTCGCGCCAGTCCGGCTTCCGGCCTGGGCACAGCACAGAAACGGCATTGGTTGCGTTGGTTGATGATCTCTGGAGGGCTCGGGATAGAGGCTGTTCCTTTATCCTGGTCCTGCTAGACCTCTCAGCGGCTTTTGATACCATTGACCATGGTATCTTGTTGCACCGGTTAGGGGGGTTGGGGTTGGGGGGGCACCGTTTTACGGTGGTTCTCCTCCTACCTCTCGGACTGGTCGCAATTTGTGTTGGCAGGGGGGCAGAGGTCGACCTCGAGGCACCTCACTTGCGGGGTACCACAGGGGTCGGTCCTCTCGCCTCTCCTGTTCAACATTTATATGAAGCCACTGGGTGAGATCATCCGTGGTTTCGGGGTGGAGTTTCATCAGTACGCGGATGACACCCAGCTGTACATCTCCACCCCGGACCACCCCAACGATGCCGCAGAAGTGATGTCCCGGTGCCTGGAGGCCATGCGAGTCTGGATGGGGAGGAACAGGCTTCGACTCAACCCGTCCAAGACCGAGTGGCTGTGGTTTCCGGCGTCACGACATAGCCAGTTGGCTCCATCTCTGGCTATCGGGGGCGAGTCATTAGCCCCCGCGGAGAGGGCCCGCAACCTGGGCGTCCTCCTGGATGCTCGGCTGTCTTTAGACGATCATGTGACGGCCGTGGCCAGGGGGGCTTTTCATCAGGCTCGCCTGATACGCCAGTTGCGCCCCTTTCTGGATCGTGACGCTCTACACACGGTCACTCAAGCCCTCGTTGTTTCCCGCCTGGACTATTGCAACGCTCTCTACATGGGGCTCCCCTTGAGGTGCACCTGGAGGCTCCAGCTAGTTCAGAATGCGGCCGCGCAGGGGATTTTGGGGGCCTCTAGATACTCCCATGTAACACCTCTCCTGCGCGAGCTGCACTGGCTGCCTGTGGCCTTCCGGGTGCGCTTCAAGGTGTTAGTAACAACCTTTAAAGCGCTCCATGGCAATGGACCTAGGTATTTGCAAGACCGCCTCCTACCAAATACCTCCCTTCGACCAGTCCGCTCCCACAGAGCAGGCCTCCTTAGGGTGCCGTCGGCCAGTCAATGCTGGCCGGCGACCCCCAGGGGGAGAGCCTTCTCTGTGGCAGCTCCTGCCCTCTGGAATGACCTACCCCCGACCTACGTACAACTGCGGACCTGCGCCTCTTTCGCTGAGCCTTGAAAACCCATCTATTCCATGCGGCCAGCCTGGCGTAGTTTTGATTGTGTTTTGGTAGGGGTTTTTATATGGGGTATTTTAGAGCAGGCTTTTTATTTAATATTTATTGTGATTTTTATTATCGCCTGTTCACCGCCCTGAGTCCCGTAAGGGAGATAGGGCGGTATATAAATTTAAATAATAAATAAATAAATAAATAAATAATATCATTACACAAATGTTGCATATGGGCAATGATGTCATAACACAGGGTATCACATGTCCCCCCCAAGGACTCCAGAGGGAGTCCTCTTTTTTTTAAAAAAAAAAAAATTATTGAAATTATTAATTCACATAGTAATCAAATAGTCCAATGTTATATTCCTTCTTTTTTAGCTCCGCACAATCTTAACCTTTAATTTAAATAATTCCTGTGGCATTTCAGGATTTGATCATTCATTACTCTTGGGCATTTAAAAGGATTCTTCAAAGCTTTCATCAACGTACTTTATAAATCCTATAAAGAGACATTGTCAGGATTTCTTGTCATAATTGTTCCCTGTCCAGATTGTTTTCTTGAATTATCTTTTGTATTCCCATTTTGGTAATCTCAATTTTGTTGCCTTTCATGCCTTCAAACTTTGAGAGGGGGGGGGGAAAGTATTTTGAAGTTTTTCTCATCATGTTCTAAAAGTTTGTCCATTGAAATCTGCATCCTTCCCGAGAATTAATTAATATTATTAATTAAAATCCCAGTCCATGATTCAAAAACTCTTTTTTTTTGAAGAATTATTTTTGAAATAAAACAGAGTTATAGCCACTTGGCCATTTTAACTCTTTCTGCCTCATCCTTTAGTTCCCTCTAGTGCCCAACTGCAAGCTATTTCAAGCTTCAGTTCCTAAGAGGGGTTTAAAGTAGTTCTGTTTCAGCCATTTTCTCACTAGTACAGGTAGTCCTCGACTTATGGCCACAATTGAGCCCAACATTTATGTCGTTAAGTGAGACATTTGTTAAATGAATTTTGCCACATTTTACAACCTTTCTTGCCACAATTATTAAGTGAATCACCACAGTTGGTAAGTTACTGTAGTAACATGGTTGTTAAGTGAATCTGGCTTCCCTATTGATTTTGCTGGTCAAAAGGTCGCAAAAGTTGATCACATGACCTCGGGACACTGCAACTGTGATAAATATGAATCAGTTGCCAAGCATCTGAATTTCGATCACATGATCATGGGAATGCTACAAAGGTTGTAAGTGTGAAAAACGGTCATAGGTAATTTTTTTCAGTGCAGTAGTAACTTTGAACGGTCACTAAATGAAATGTTGTAAGTCAAGGACTACCTGTATAGCATAGACATCTTTTAAGGAAATTTGGAAGGTCATCTAGCTTCCAAGACTTTGAAAAAAATGCATAGAGACTAATCAAAAACGGATTTCCTTCCTTCCTTCCTCCCTCCCTCCCTCCCTCCCTCCCTCTTGATTAAAAAATTAGAAAATGGGGAAACATGACAAGGAAAGCACTCCGGGCCTCTGGTTCTTTGAGAAGGAACCTTCTAACTTAGACAAGAAGTTGATTTTTCCCAAGCAAAAAGGGCCTCCATTTTTTAAAAATAAATCTTTTATTCAGGCATGGAGATGGTGGTCTTTCTGAAAAAAGCCAAGCCAAGTGTCATCTCCTCTAAAGTTCTCAATAGTAAGACAGCGGACAATGTTGATCTCAATAGGGCTAATTAGGTTTCAGACCAGAGATGCATAGCCAGATACGAAACTGTGCTGATACATTAATGATCCTGGGTACCGCCTTCAGATGTGCAGTTCTGTCTGGCATAATCTTTTCTCAGAGAGTGGGTGTTTGACTTTTAGCCAGTCCCCCCCCCTCTCTCTCTTTCCCATATACGTACATATTCAGACACACTCATATTTCTTTCACATTAGATTAAGGAACTTTAACCTATACAGGAACCAAACCAAACACAAGCTGGAAAGAGGAAATTAATTTATGGCTAGAAATAATGAGATATAAGCATACTTTTCTACTTGGTAGTTGTTTTTGTTCTCCTTTTCTTTCAGTAACATTAATATTAAGCTGATAATCTTCTCCAGGTCTTCCTTCCCTGAAATCTTGCCATCTAGCAAGACCTCAACAGTGTTCCTTTTCCATGACGGCCCCTACCTTATAGAACATCCTCCCTCCAGCAATCTGGCAAGTCCCCACCCTTTTAGTCTTCCAGAAGGCCATCAAGGCCTGGCTTTTTACTCAGGATAGAATGAGGATATCTGGGTTGTGTGGCAACTCTAGGGAATGACTGAGGCACCAAATTCTGTTTTGGTCGTACGTTTTATGGTCTTATAGTTTTGGATTTTATTGTTATTGTGAGATGCCCAGAATTGTGTGGGTTTTTTTTATATATAAATTTTTTATTGATTTTTCAATTGAAAACAATAACATAAATATGATGCCTTTAGTCACAGTATCAACCAAGAAAATAACACTACTCAATACATTCATGGAAGTGTCCGGTGTCCCCCCCCCTGCACCCCCCTCTTTCACTTACCACACCTTCCTCCCCCCAGACCTACAACCTCTCCTCCTTCCTCCCTCTCTCCTACCTCCCTTCCTCTCTCAACCATCCCGTCTGGTGCAGTTGGGGTACCCACCGGACATCTCCTTATAAAATCACATATAAATCTACAATACATCAATTTATATACCTATCTATTCCCTTTCCCCCCTCCCCGCCCCCCAGGACTTCCCAGAGCTGATCCAGGAAATAAACACACAATAATCCAATTCTATCCAAAGCTCCTCATTATTACTACACACTAGTATAAACTTACTTTGACTCTAAAATAACATTAAGATACATACAAATTTTATAAATATATCAACATTTGTTGTATATATTTATATATATATATATTGTTGTGTTCTCTGTATTCCCCCCCCCTTAATCCCCTATGCATATCCTGATCACCCATTAAGGGTGATTGCCCTTCACCATTCATCGCCCATTAAGGGTGATTGCCCTTCACCATTCATCGCCCATTAAGGGTGATTGCCTTTCTCCATCTGCATACAGTTTCATGCCCGTTGCTGGTTGGCTAACTAGCAACAGGGTC
>NW_015388760.1:239048-265130 GCF_001527695.2 Protobothrops mucrosquamatus
TTTCATGCCCGTTGCTGGTTGGCTAACTAGCAACAGGGTCTTGCCAGCCAATGGAATTGTGTGATTACAAGCCAGGGGAATCCCATAAAAGAGGGCTCCCCTGGCCCAGAGAGCCAGTCCGGATTTACCTTATGCCTTGCCAATAAACCAAGAGCTGACTGTCACTCGACTCGTGTCTTACTGCCTGCGCAATCTAACATATATATATAATTTTTAATCAAAAGCTACATGATAATTATTCAGTTCATACTTTCTCTGAATATAATCTATCCATCTTCTCCACATTGAAATAAATTTCTCCTGAGAGTGATCCTTCAGGTACGCGGATATTTTTGCCATCTCTGCAAAATACAATACCTTCTGTCTCCAATCATCCATAGTTGGTAACGTCTTTTTTTTCCAATTTTGAGCAACTAATGTACTTGCTGCTGTTATACAGTACAACATCAATTTCATTTCTTTTTGATCCAAATTGTCCATAATACCCAATAAAAATAACTGCGGTGTAAATTTTATCTTTTTCTTAAAAATCTGTTGAATATTCCACCAAATCTTAATCCAAAAGGCTTTAACATCCCTACAAGTCCACCAAATATGATAATAAGTTGCGTCCATATTATCACATCTCCAACATTTTGGTTGCAAATTCGGATACATGCAAGACAATTTTTTAGGGTCCAAATGCCATCTATAAAACATTTTATAAAATTTTTCCCTTAGATTCTGTGCTTGGGTGAACTTGACATTTCTTACCCAAATTACTTCCCAAGTTTCTAACATTATTGGTTCTTGAATATTTTGAGCCCATTTAATCATACAATCTTTAACTAATTCTGTTTCCGAATCAGATTCTATCAAAACACTATATATTCTCCTAATATGGGCTCTACTTTGATCTTTAATCTGTTTTATCAAGTTCACATCTTCTAAAGTTAAACCCAATTTTTGGTCTATATGCCATCTCTCAACCAACTGACAATATAAGAACCAGGACTGGAGTACATTATCCTGTTTTAACTCATCGAATGATTTAATTTGCCAGTCCTGTCCTCTTAACATAAGTAAATCTTTATAAACAATTCCTTCTAATTTTGCACCTCTTATAATTCCTTGTATTGCATGTTCCGGAATAGCTCACATTGGGATTTTTAAATTTACCTTATAAGAATACTTTTTCCAAACTCTCAAAAGTGCAACTCTTAAAATATGAGATTTAAAAACACGATCAATTTTGTTATCAAAAAATAAATAAGCATGCCATCCATAATATAAATCCCAGCCTTCAAGTACCAAAATATCTCTGTTAGTTAAATTAATCCAATCACTAATCCAAGTTAAAACCACCGCATCATAATATAATTTTAAATTAGGGGCTTTAAGTCCCCCTCTTTCCCGTGCATCTTGCAAAATTTTAAATTTTACCCTAGGTTTTTTCCCCTGCCAGATAAACCTGTTGATACCTCTTTACCACTCCTCCAAATTTGAATCCTTTTTTAAAATAGGTATCATCTGGAACAAAAAAAGGAACTTTGGGAGAACATTCATTTTTATCACTGCGATTCTTCCCAATAATGATAACTGTAATTTCTTCCACTCCTTCAAATCCTTTTGAACTTTGCTCCATAACTTATCATAATTATTTTTATACAATTTCAAATTAGAAGCAGTAATATCAACACCCAAATATTTCACTTTTTTCACTATTTCAAAACCAGTTACATTACTTAAAATCTCTATATCTTTCATAAACATGTTTTTAGATAATATTTTAGTCTTATTATTATTTACTTTAAATCCAGACACCTTTCCATATTGCATCAATATCTGTATCAGATTTCTTGCCGAATCAATTGGTTGTGACAAGGTGAAAACCAAATCATCAGCAAAAGCTCTAAGCTTATAGTCATTCTTACCCAAAGTTATTCCTTTTATAAGTGAAGACTCACGGATCTTAATTAATAAAATCTCCAAAGTCAGAATAAACAGTAAAGGTGATAGTGGACAACCTTGCCTTGTACCTTTTTCAATTTTAATTGAGTCTGTCAATCCTCCGTTTACTATCACTTGGGCAAATTGTAGTTGATAGATAGCCTTTAACGCTGACAAAAATCTGTCCCCAGAATTCATTCTATCAACCAACCGTAGCAAGAATTGCCAATCCAACTTATCAAAGGCCTTTTCGGCATCCAAAAAGATAAGAGCCGCCGGAATTTGATTATTCTTGTCCAAATACTCCAACAGATTCACAATTTGTCTTACATTGTTCTTCATATATCTTCCATTTATAAATCCAGACTGATCCACATGAATAATCCGTTTCAATACTTGCATTAGTCTATTAGCTAATATTTTTGCAAAAATCTTATAATCCATGTTCAATAGAGATATTGGCCTATAATTTTTAGGCTGAGTCATATCTTGATCCTCCTTTGGTATAAGTGAAATAAATGCACACCTCCAAGATGGTGGTATTTGTCCTCCCATTAAAATATCATTAAAAAGACATCTCAAGGGTTCTAACATTTCTTCAGACAATTTTTTATAATAAATTGCAGTAAACCCATCTGTGCCAGGGGCCTTACCAACCTTCAATTGTTTAAATGCCTCTGCAATCTCTTCCAATGTAATCGGACAATTCATCAATCCTTTTTGATCATCAGAAAGACGAGGCAAATTTGCTTGTTGCAAATAGTTGTCTATTTCAAAAGATTGTATATTCTCAGAGGCATATAATTTAGAAAAATATTCCGAAAAAGCCCTTTTAATCAAGTCCTGTTGAAAAACTTCTGACCAGGGGAGCGTTTTATCAGGTTCGCCTGATTCACCAGTTGCGGCCTTTTCTGGACCGGGACGCCTTACGCACGGTCACTCATGCCCTTGTCACTTCCCGCCTGGACTACTGCAATGCTCTCTACATGGGGCTCCCCTTGAGGAGCACCCGGAGGCTCCAGCTAGTTCAAAATGCGGCCGCGCGGGCGGTGTTGGGNCCAGCTTGCGGGACTGGCCTAAGGGATTTTAAAGGGGTTTTAATTACTTTTAATCAGATTAGTTTAAATATTTCTTTTTAATTAATTTTAATAGGTGTATTATATGTTTGTATTTTATCCAATTGTTAGCCGCCCTGAGTCCGCAAGGAGAAGGGCGGGATATAAATGTAATTAAATAAATAAATAAATAAATAAATACCCTTGTAATTTATTTTCTCAATGAGTCTTTGTTTTTGTTTCTTATGTAGTTGATAAGCTAACCATCTTCCAGGTTTATCTGCATTACAGAATGTATTATGTTTCATATATTTCAAATTAACAGCAATTTGATCAGAAAGCAACATATTAAATTGTTCTTTCAACATTGCAATAGATGCCTTTAAGTTCTTATCCGCTGGATTTAGGAAGAAAGCTTTTTCGTTTATTTTTATCTCTTGCTCCATATCTTCATACTTTTGTTGCTGATTTCGCTTATAAGCAGAATTCATTGAAATTAAGGCACCCCTCATAACTGCTTTGCTTGCATCCCAAACCATTGACATGGAGGTGCCTTTATTCATATTCAACATAAAAAAGTCTTTTAAGTAGTCTTTAAGTTTCTGCACATTCGTTTCATAATTCAATAGATTCTCATTTAATCTCCAAGTCCTTCTACTACCTCCATCAGTTGAAATTTCCATCCATACAGGACTATGATCTGACAGTATCTTAGAAAAAATCTTCACCTTCTTAACCCTAGAGATCAGATCATTAGTAATCAAAATAAAATCAATTCTAGAATAAGATTGATGCCTATCCGAAAAAAAGGTGAAGTCACTTTCTCCTATATTCCTCTCTCGCCATATATCTCTTAACTCAAGGTCTTCCTGTAATGCAAAAAAACTTTTAGGCAATTTAGTTTGCATTGAGATTTTAGCAGAAGTCTTTTTATCTCTTTTTGGATCTATTACACCATTCCAGTCTCCCATCATAATAACAGATTTATAATCCAATTGTATTATCTTTTGATGTAAAAGAGTATAAAATTGCTTTTGTTGTTGATATAAATTAGGTGCATATAAACCCACAAGAAGACATTTTTCCCATTCAATATGATTTCAATAAACACAAATCTTCCTTCTGCATCAGCATCTATTAACTTTGGCATCAATTCCTTCTTAACATAAAGAACTACACCCACTTTTTTCTTTGGAGCAGGGGCCATAAAATGTAAACCCAATTTAGGATTAAACAAATACTTTTGATCTTTTAATGTAATATGCGTCTCTTGTAAACATATAATGTCATTCTTATGTTGCTTCAAATAATAAAATATTTTCCTTCTTTTTTGTGGTGAGTTCAATCCATTAACATTTAAAGTTATTAACTTAGCCATCCTTTGGCTTTTGAAGCTTCTGAAGCATCCCTTGCAGATCCATCATGACAGATCGTTTAGGTCTAGCCCCTCCCACTGGCTCCGAAGTAGTTGAACATGTTTGGGGCATAACCTCTTTCTGCTGTTCTCTTTCCTTACGCTTGTAAGCTGCACGTGTCATTCTCTGGTCTTTTGGATCATCCTTTGCCTCCAAGGTTTGTAAATTCTGAAAATCTCCTGCAGATAACGACATAGCTCCAGGCAAGTTGACAATCAGTTGTTCCACTCCTTCTTCTGTTCCTTTAACTGGTGATGTAGAAGATGAATCAGCTTTCAGAACCGTTAGATAAAAATGTTTAGCCTTCTGTACTGTGTTAAGTCTGTAACGGTTCCCAGCATATGTTAAAGCCATTCCAACTGGTATTTCCCATCTAAAAGGCACTTGCTGCTTCTTCAACTCTTGAGCTAAAAAGGCAAATTCCTTTCTTTTTCTTAAAATTTTTGAAGGTATTTCTTTCAGAAGTATAACATCTTGAGCAGCAATCTGAAATCTCTGTTGGTAAAAGGCCTGTATAATATCATTTCGACGTGTTTTTCTGGAAAAGTAAACAACAACATCCCTGGGCTGTTTTCTCTGACGTGCGACTCATGAATTGACTCTAAATATTTTTTCTATTTCTCCATAAATAATTTCAGGATTGCAGTCAAAAACCAACGCTAAGGCAGCTGATATCTCTTCCCTCAATTTCTCTTGTGCATCCTCTTTCAGGCCCCTGATTCTTATTGCGTATTCCATTTCTCTAAATTGTGTCATTACAATATCATTTTGAGCAATCTCTATACCCTCTTCTACTTTTTCTATTCTCTCCTCCATCCCTTCCATTTTTTCTCCCACTTCCTCCACATGCGCCTCTATACGATCCATATGAAAAGCAAAACCTTGAAAAATTTGAGACATGTTCTCACACAATTCATCATTCTTTTTAGCAAGAAGCTCTTCTGTCTCCACTCTCATTTGTTGCACTATTTGTTTAGACATCTGCATCAAAGAATCCTGCAAGTCCTTTAAAGTAATATAAGGTGGAGGAGAGGGTGGAGGAGTTTTAGCTCTCTGATGTGTAGTTTGTACAGCTGGGGAAGAAACAGCTGGCTTAGGTGCTGCAGAAGCTACAACACGTTTAGAAGCCATTCTTAAGTTTGAAAAAAATCTTAATATACAGTCCAACTCAGCAAGTAGTTAAGCAGATTTTTCTTCAATTTTTCTTTAATTTTTGAAAAATCTTTACAGTCTTTACAATGTAGCAATCCACAACCGGAAGGAAAATGAAAGTGTCTCTTTAAAACAAAGAAGCGGCTGAGCCGCGGCCATTTTTTTTTCTCCCTTGTCTGAAAGTTAACTTTCGATTTCAGTCATTTGAGAAGAGTACTTTATTCTTCTGAGTCAAAGTTATAATTTCTTTATAAAAAGTCCAAATTTCCTAGACAGCTCCGTCTGTTAAAAATTACTCACATTTAAAATCTCAGAAAAAACGTCAGAGGTGGAGACGGCGTCTGGCTTCGCTAAAATAACGAAGACATCCCGATCTGCGGAGGAACTCTGAGCTCCGGAGGAGTTCTCACCTTCGCCTCGCTGGGAGCCCCCCAGGGAGACTAGGGAACTCAACTCCTACTTCAGAGTAAGCTCTCCTTCTCTCCTTTGCCCGGAGAGAAGGTTCAGACCGCCAAACAGCTGATATGTGCTGTTTCGGCGGTTTTACACAGTCCCGGACAGGAGGCTGTCAAAAAGCCTCCTTCGGCAGCCGCCGAGCCACCGGAAGTCCCCCAGAATTGTGTTTTAACATAAGCGGCCATACAAATCTTAAATAAATAAATAAGCCATATGATGGTTGTGAAACATTGTGGTGGATGTAGTCTGGATTCCCAGGAGGCAGGGCAGCCTTCCTGAGGAGCAAGAGACAGAGAAGTTTAGATAGTTCGGATGGGAGGAAGAGGTTCAAGACAGCTCCTCCTTTGTAGTTCTTAGAGTATATCTTTAATTATGCAAATAGTTGCTTTAATGTCAGATATGAAGAATCAAGATCACATGTTAAGTTCCAGTTAAGCTGATTTATTGCTCAAGCCTATATGTAAGAATCTAGCCAACTAATGGTCATCCCTTAATATGCGATAGATAAGAATTAACAGAATTCAAGGGAGACTGGATTTGGATCTCTTGTGAGAATGTAAGGATTCCAGACTGATTCCTCTCTTGACTCCACCCCCAGGATCTGGCTTTTCTTCTCTTTCATCTATTTTGGCAAGATTTCTGTCTATAGGTGAGCAACATTAAAGGAAACTGCTTAGAACAGGGGTGTCAAACTGCTGCCCGTGGGCCGGATGTGTCATGCCGAAACCGCAACCCCCCCCTTGCCAGCAATGGAAAAAAAAGTCGCAACATGTCACGTGACGTTGCGAGTTTGACACCCCTGGCTTAGAAGAACCTCAGTGTGTCTTTCTTGATATTTGGAGCCTGAGAACCATATGCATAATGTGGTTGTGACTGCAAGTGTCCAACAGAACTTAATTTTTTCTTTGTAATTCATTAAAACATTTTTTTAGCCTGATGCTGCTTCCTTCCTTGTGTGTGAATGGTGCTGTTTCAGATATATGTGCTTTGTTGAGAAAAACTTAATTTAACAGGTATTCAGAAGCTAGATTATAGATCATGCTAAATCAGGATTTGGTTCACTCTGTTTTTGGCATAGTGTGTTGTGTGGCTCAGAAGTGCATAAGCCACTTCAGGTCTCATTTAGGAGGAAGCAAGGCAAGTAAGTTTTTTTCTTCCCTATGTCCAACTCACAAATTGTTATCATTCTATTTTCTTTCATTATTTTACAGAGGGAGTTTTGCTTAGACATAAAACTGAAGCATTCAATACTAACCAGCAAGAAAGCACTCATTAGCACTTGTTCATATTCTGTGTTTAGCTAACGGCCAGGAAGGCTGTTAATGGCTATTGTTGGTTCTCTGCGATCTCTGTAAACTCAGAAAAATATAAACATGCCACGATTAGATTATTCTGCTACTAAATTTACCTTGCATCTTCTCTATGGTTTGAGTATTTCACGTTTCTGTTTGTTTATTATATGGTATTTCTCATTTGTTTTTTTATATTGATGTATTAATTTATACACTGACGATAAGAATCGTCTTACAAATTGTTTCAAATCCTAGTTTAAAATTAGTTAAAAAGACCTGGTTTCCTTTCCATTAAAAAGCTGATTGGGCTGATGATCAATTCCAATTTCTTCAGTGGCGATGGATGACCCTGCAACCACAGCATCTAATGATAGCAGGGCAATTACAAATTGTGTAGTTGTGAAAACAGACTTTTTGTCTCCAACATTAGTACCAATCGCCTATGTTCATGTATTTGCTTAGCCATAAAGCATGATGTATAAATACCACAGTAACTGGTTCAACAGACCCCTTGGCCAAACTCACACTCTACCATGGTTTAGGATAGTATATGAATCTATCGTGCCTGCCTGCCTTTGATGAGTAGTCATATATTCCATTCAAAATTAACCTTTCTGAAAGCATCCATTTGCCATTCAATCAGTAGGCATGTCTCTTCCAAAAGGAGATTGTAGACTGATAAAAAAGAATATTTGTAGCTCAGGATTGAACTGTGGAGTCCTTGGTGCTCTCTAAGCTTGATTATTTTGGTGCAGAAGATCAAGAACATTCCCTCCAACACTGACAGGGCAAGCCACTAGTATATAAACAGAGAGCAAACCCAACACCCTCTAGCACTGATGATGTTACCCAGTTGGGTAATGAAACAAGTTCAGAGATCACTAAGGGCCCCATGGAGATTGTCAACATTCCCCCCCCCCATCTTGGTGCTCTGTATATGTCCTATGTATGCTGATGAAAAGATAAAAAGAGGTCATATAGTCCAGCTATCAGAAAGTGTGCTAATTAGGCTAACTTTTATGCATTTTTTTCTGACCCCAATTAGCAGTCTCCTGTCTAATCTCCTTGTCCTCTCCCCCCCAAAAAAATCTTAACATGATTTTTTCAATACATATATCATGTAGAATTTGACTGGTTTTTCCTAGCTTGGTACCTTCCTGAAGGAATAGGAAATAAACCCATTATTTCTTCCTGCTAATATATCTGGTTAGAGCCAGAGAGATGATAGAACAGTGATGGCGAACCTTTTAGAGACCGAGTGCCCAAAAACTGGCCCTGCCCCTGCTCCACCCCCAGCCCCGCCCCCTCTGCCCCACCCCACCTGCCCGCAGGGCCACTCACTGCCTCCAGGGCCCGCCGCAGATCGCCCAGGCAGCCCAGCAGCGCCATGGTGGCCACGCCCTCTTCCCGCGCACTGCAGCATCAACTGTACCCGATGGGGCGTGAGGGCAGAGTCTTCTCTACGCTGCCTGGCTGCCATGTCCTTGGCTGCGCTGCTTCGCGTGGGCCACGCTTGAGGGCGACTCTCCTCCAGGGGGGGCTGCTGGTGAGGGGGTCGCGGGCGGAGGCAAGGCTGGAGCAACGGCACGTGTGCCCATAGAGAGGGCTCCGAGTGCCGCCTCTGGCACCAGTGCCATAGGTTCACCACCACTGTGATAGAACATTAAAATCAGAGGTGCCTTTCTGGGAAACCAGGGATAATCTCCTCAAACAAGTGTGTTGCTAAGCTGTTCTCTCCTGGGACTCATAAACTGTCAGCTTCTTCTCTTTCCCTTGAGATAAGGGGAGCTTGGTAAAATGGGGGTGGAGCTTTTTTTTCCCCGTTCATGCTTTTTTACCTGGCTGCAAACCTTTCATGCTTTTCTACCTGGCTGCAAATTGTTTCTTTTAGGTTACCTGGATCAATTTGTTTTCCTTAGGCCATATCAGAAACCCAACTTCTATTGGATGGTAAGTACACTGTCAGCTCTTTTTATTTGTTTCTGCCTTTCAACATATCCTTTTAGCAGCTATGCAGACATGCTGAACTCTTCCTGTATAGTCAAGTTAGTTTTTGAGTTTTGGTTAGACTATTTTAAAAAAATGTATGTATGTATGTATGTATGTATGTATAAGAAAGCTCAGGATTTGTATTTGCTCAATATTGAAAGGATGAAGAATTACCAGCGGAAGAAGAGATAATTAAGAAAAATTTAGATTGTGCAGAAATGGACAGATTGACACTAAAAATAAAAGAGAAAGAAGATTCAGATTACTTTAGAACATGGGATATATTTGATCAATAACTAGAAAAAGGAGGTAGAGAAAAAGGAATTTAACATGTATTAATAAACTAAACATTGGAACCCAGACAATATGTTGCTGATAAAATATTAAGGATTAGTGACTATAAAAAAATAATAAAATACTGGAAAAAAATAACCTCAAAGTAAATAACCCTTTGATTAAATGAAAGCTTTTTTAAAGCGGATGTAAGATCTGAAACTAATGTTATAAACAGAACTCCCAAAACTTTATAATGGCTCAATTTTTTATATGAAAAAGGCTAATTAAAACATTTACAAATAATAATAAAAAAGCTCAGGACCATATTGGTTGGAAACATGCAAGAGCGGCCTTCATCCTGCAATGGATAGACAAAGGCTAAAATGATGGTGATGATATATATGTATGCATAAAACATACAATCTCCCTTTGACACAAATAATTTTATTTATAAAATTATAAATTTTAGAATAGTGGTAGAGTTTTGAATATTTAGAAATTCTTTATACCTCGTTCATCACATCTAGACTATGTGGCTTTTAGAAGGGCAAAATAAATTCCTATAAGCTACAGTTTTATAGTTTGAAAAAATGAAATCCATCAAAAGGGAGACACTGATTCACATAATGTGATGCTGATCTACTCAGAAGTAATTTCAATTCAGTGGGATTTATTCTGAGGTGAGTGGATACAGGATTTTGCTTCTGTAGAGCTGCAGAAGGGAATTGAAGGTTAATAGATGAGAAATCTAGCAGTTCTCACAGAGAAACTGTGGACTACAAAGAGAGAAAATTAAAATGTATGCCATTCCAATACACAAATAGACAAAGTCATAAAGAACACTTTGCTTTTTGTACTAACGCTCACCTTCTCCAATAGCATCCCCTAAAAATCTAGATTTTGAAAGTCATTTAGAAATAGCAAAATTTGTTCATGATGATGGCCAGGAGGAAATGGGTGATGAAAGCTGTGTAAACAATAAACCACTCTGAGGTCACTGTTGTTACTCAGGGGAGTTGGGGCACTGTTTTTGTATCTAGGACTGGGTTATCACCTCTTGTCAGAAGTTCTTGTGAAAGGCAAGGTTTCATAACCAGAGGGATTTTCCAGGTGTTGCTGGTAGTGGCGTTTGAGTTAAAAAGATGTTGAAACTCTAGAAAGGGTACAGAGAAGAGCAACAAAGATGATTACGGGGCTGGAGGCTAAAGTATATGATGAACAGCTGCAGAAACTGGTTATGTCTAGTCTAATGAAGAAAAGACTAGGGGTGACATGATAGTGGTCTTCTAAGATTTGAGGGGCTGCCACAGAGAGGAGGGGGCCAACATTCTCCAAAGCATCTGTGGTCAGGATAAGAAGTAACAGATGGAAACTAATCAAGGAGAGAGCCAACCTAGAACTAAGGAGGATTTTCTGGACAGTGAGAACAATTAACCAGTGGAACAGCTTACCACCAGAAGCTGTGGATACACCATCATGGGAGGTTTTAAAGAAGAGATTGGACAGCCATTTGCCTGGAATGGTATATAGGTTCTTCTACTTGAACAGGGATTTGGACCAGAAAACTAAAATCCCTTCCAACTTTGATATTCTGTAATGCAGCATTCAGCTAGCCAGCTTGTTTTGAATGCAAATTCTTTGAGAGACTTTAAGGTTTTGTTACTGAGATCTGGTCATCTTTGAAAATACATGGCAACTCATAATGATATATGTACAAGTATACAGGTAGAAGATTGGTTAAGACTCCAATATTCACACTTCTCATATCAGATTTTTTGGGTGGCAGGAGAAAACGTCAGACCCTTAGAAACCCAATTCAGCCCCCTTGTATTTTTTTTTATTTAATCCAATCCCCCAAAATATTGTAAGTTTTTTTTCTTACACTTATATCTTCATTGCCACATCTGTTTAGTGGAAGTGATGGAGAATTATTTGCTTCGTGTAATTTTTGGCCATTGATCAGGACAGCCACTTGTAAATTGAAATGATGGTCAATTCCATTCTAGCTATTTATAGTATTGATATAGCATCACCCAACCATTGTTGGTGATATAAAGCTTATCTTCAGTACAATTATTTCGGCTTGACTGATGATTCTTGGAGAATCTTTCAATTCCTAGTGCAAAAATTATTTGTAAATCTCTTCTCACAATCACAGAAAAAGATAATTACAATCCCCTTAGAGAACAACTGGCTTAATCCTACATCCAATCAAAATTCTAATCACAAGTAACGTGTGGATTCTTATGTAGCCATACAAATATCACTAGGGTTGAGAGAAACATATTTTTGCAGCAACATAAAGTAATTTAAGCTCAGTGAAGACTGAACATGCTCACTGGCCAAGAAATACCACTTCACTTTGAACAAAAATCAATGGAACATGGAATGGGGAGGGAAAATATTGAATGGCATACCCTAGAAGGATCCAAAATCAATTGTTGCTTTAAAAAAAGTCATGTATTCTTGGTCTAGAAGTCTGGGAATCAAAATCCAACATTTCTAGAAGGCAAGAGTGACGGAATCAGAGACCAGTCATTGCAGGGTGCAAAGGTGTCTGACTGCCTTTCGCATTGTTTATTGCTCTTATACAGTTATTCCAAGCAGCAAAAGATAACATAGCAACAGCACTTTTATTGGTGGATACTCCTTGTCAATCCTTAAGAATTTACCAGCCAGGGGCACCAGCCAGGGGCACCAGCCAGGGGCAGTTTTCTGCAACATCCTGTTGGTGTGAACTAGGTGAGATCATGTGAACTAGGTGAGATCATGTAGGTGAGATCATGTATTTGAGCCGAGGAAGTGTGCTGCACACGAACTCTACATAAACTTGACCCTGCGGCAAAGTGGGAGAAGGTTTGGGGCGAAAAGCTGTGATACATATGTTGCAAAAGGAAGGAATACACTGAACAAAGCAGCACCCACCAATCAAAATAGCACAAATAATGACTAAATAGCACAAATAATGACTAAATAACGTAGGACATTTCCCAATAATCCTGTGGGCAACCAAGCCCAAAGGCCTTCCCACCAAGATCCTAAAGTATCAATTTTCAAATCAGAGGCCAAATTGTGAAAAATATTGAGCTGGTGCTGGATGGTTCGTGACCTATCCAAAATATTGAAACAACACATTCCTTCAAAACTTTCACAACCCAAATGCTGGTGCAGAAGCAAATAATCAATAGCAGTGCGATTTTGCAAAATAGCCTTTCTCAAATCTTCCAGCTCATGGTTGATTGCGGAGATAGCTGAAGAAGTAGCATTAATTGTTTTTGCTAAATTACACGCAACAGTGTTAATGTTGAGGTGAGCAGGAACAGCAAGTCCTGGCACACCCACTATAGACACAGCCAGCGCTACATATTCCGCTTTATTAAGTAAGGCTGTCTCAGAGTCACAAGTGCTATCTAGCATGACCCCACGCCGAGAACGGTTCAAGTGAAATTGTTGTTTGGAAAGCAAAACAGGAATCAGCCGGCTGAGGCAACACTGTGCTTCACTAATATTAGCAGGAATATAATTAAAGGTTTCTTGACCACATGTAAAAAACCCTCCTTGCGGTAGCCAAACATGTCCAAAATGAAAGGAAGTCTCTTCAAAAGTTGTGCAGTTTAAAACAGGTGAGCTAATGTGATGACAGTGAGGTTTTTTACTTGAAGAAGTACAATTAACTATTTTTGCACATGTTATATTTACAGGGATTGCTACCACCGGGGTGTGCAAAGCAATAGCGTCAGGGGGTGGATAATAGGCAGTGACCCCCCAACTAGATATAGCCCCATAGTTAAAGTTCTAATTCAATAAAAATCCGCTCAAGCCAGTGAAGTTTTGAATTACTGCAGAAGGGGTGCAAACAGAGACTAAACATGTAGAAAGCAAATTTTCCATGTCATACTCTTCAGATAAGCAAAAGACATTATTTTGTGTGATGTTAGCCAGCTGCACCCATAGATTTTGCTTCATTCGTTGCTCGAACGATTGTTTGGGTGGGATGACAGCTGCTGTTGCCAAAAGGCAGCTGTTAACAATCAAACACAAATGATGGCTAAGGAATTTGCAGTTAAAACCGCAAAAATGGCAGCACACAAATTCTCGGGGGTTTGCTCTACTTGCTGCTGCTGCAGCATGGTCTGCGATTTGGCGGTCAAGTTCTTCACATCTCCCCACGTCACTGGCCGACTGGCCCGACGGGATCGGATAGGTCGCTGTGCCGTCTGTAGAGTCACCCTTGCCATTTCTGGGACCGGGTCCAGGGACTGGTGCCACGACATCCCTGGCTGGGTGAACGTAATGTGCTGGAATCCACAAAGGTCCTGTAGGAGTAAGCACAGCAGCATAGCGTCATCCCCAAGTAATCAGAGGGACCGGTCCCAGCCATTCTTTGTCTGGTAAAGCCCGATAATATACCAGAGGGGGAGGCAAGCTTGTTTTCTGTTGAAAGTGTCTCTGATAGGTCGAATTTTGAATGGAAACATTCAATTGGTTTAATGTAAATAATACTTTTTGAACCTGTTGTGTTACCCACGACAAATTGGGTACCCAAGAGCCCTCCTTTTTTATTTGTTTGTGGAGGCAGTCCTTAAAGGACCAATTAGCACGTTCCACGATGGCTTGACCCGTGGAATTATAGGGGAGACCATGAGTAAGAGCAATATTCCAGGTTGTACAAAATTGCAAAAAGCCCACTGAAGAATAGGCTGGCCCGTTATCAGTTCTTAAAGAAGAGGGCTTACCCAAGGCAGTAATGGCCAAAAAAAGATGAGAAATAACATGTTGAGCTGTTTCCCCTCTTTGAGGCGTGGCCCAAATTGCTCCTAAATAGGTATCAATAGATAAATGAATATATTTCCAGGGAGCCAAAAAGGGAACATGGGTAACCTCCATTTGCCATAGTTGATTAGAGGTAAACCCACGGGGATTAACTCCCGTGTCCCCCGAAGGAGATGCCCCAGAACATTGGGGACAGGATGAAACAATCTGCTTGGCTTGGTCGAGTGGAATATGACATGTTTGTGCCAGCCCCCTAGCATTTTGATGAAAAAAAGAGTGACTGAAAAAAGGGTCTGAAAATAGAGTGGGGAAAACATGAACAGCAGCATCAGCATGACTATTGCCTTCAGAAAGAGGGCCAGGAAGGAATGAGTGACTGCATATATGAGAAATAAAGTATAAATGCTTCCGATCTTGTAGCAGCTGCTGCAAAGTTAAAAACAAAGCCATGAGATTGGGGTCAATCCTGGGCGTGATATAAGCACCTGGAAGATTAAAAATAAGTTGACACACATAATGAGAATCAGAGATTAAATTAAAAGGCTGTTGAGAAAAGGTGTGGAAAGCTAGAATAGCAGCAGATAATTCTGAGCGTTGCAGTGAGGATTGCAGTGCAGTGTAGGACACTTTCCAGGTATCATCATGAGGATCCTTGTAAGCAATCGCTCCTCTCGTTCGCCCTCCATCGGAAAAAACAGTAGGAGCTTGCGGCAATGGAGAAGGAGAAAGCAGTGGGCGGACAGGAAAGGAAGAAGTCATTAAACAAGCAAGCCGAGGATCTTTAGGCAAATGATATGAAATACAGCCTATATAATCAGTTAAACAGCACTGAAGAGATAAGTTATTCTGAAAATAAAATTGAAAATCAGATTTTGGGATAGGAAGAACAATATAAATTAAATCAGTCCCATTTCGACGGCAAGCTCGAGTGCGTCCTAAGGTTATTATTTCAGCAACAGCCTGGATAAATGGTAAAACATTTTGGGATGGGGTGTGGGGTAAGTAAAGCCATTCAATACAATATACTTTTTGCGCTTCTAACACAGCTAATACTCCTGTAGGTAGCTTACTAGTAGGAAATATCAAAAGGGTTAACTGACAATTTTTATGTGGAATTTGGTCCACAAATTGAGTACTCAAGATGTCATTAATTTGTTCAACCGTGGCAAGTGCTGCAGGTGGAACTATAATGAGATCTCCAGGTTGTTTTCCTTTGGTCAATAAGTCAAATAATGGACTAAGCAAATGTGTAGGTAAAGAAAAATATGGGCGAACCCAATTGAGGGTGCCCAGCAATTACTGCAAATTGACCAATGAAATAACTTTGGGTAAGCTCAAGCGAGGAAAAGCTGGAGCAGAATAAGATTGCAACATTTTATGCCCTAAATAAAGATAGGGAGAGTGCAGCTGTATTTTTTCCAGGGCAACCTGCAATCCATAGATACCTAAATCATTTTGTATTTCGGAAAGCCAATTAGGTTGTATCTTTGGTGCTCTAATTAAAATATCATCCATATAATGATATACCAAAGCCAATGGATGACGTTTGCGAAAAGGGGCTAATGCTGCAGCGACATAAAGCTGACATAGTGTGGGACTGTTCAGCATTCCCTGTGGTAAAACTGTCCAGTGATAACGTTTATTAGGTTCTGAATGATTCACTGCAGGCATAGTAAATGCAAACTTTTCCTGATCGGGGGCATAGAGGAATAGAGAAAAAACAATCCTTTAAGTCAATTACCATTACTTCATGATCTTGAGGAATCAAATTAGGGTTAGGCGTTCCGCACTGCAAAGGGCCCATAGGTTGAATACAGGCATTAATGGTCCTAAGGTCGTGCAAGAAGCGCCACCTGCCACTTTTCTTTTTTATGACAAAAACAGGGGTATTCCACGGACAAGTGGAAGGCACATGACCAGCAAGCAGCTGATCGTTAACCAGCTGGTGGAGAGCTGTCAATTTTTCGTGTGACATGGGCCATTGATCAATCCACACCGGCTCTTTAACCAGCCAAGTCAATGGGAGGGCAGTAATCTCAGTCTTCCAAAGTGAGGGTGGCACCCAATTTACTGAGCAGGTCACGTCCCCAAAGGCTGACATGAATATCTAATATAAAGGGGCGGACCTGAATGACCAAATCTGAATTAGGCAAATGGGCTGAAAGAAATTGCGCACTTTGACGTGCACTTTGACGACCCCCCCACACCCCACACACTTGGACAGGGCTCGGTTGGCCAGGTGGCAGGCCACTGCTTGGCAGAGATCACTGAAACATCTGCTCCAGTGTCCAAAATTCCCTCAAATGGCTTACCCTGCAGCACAATGATCTGACGGGGCCGTTGAAATGTGATCGGGGTAGTGATGGCAGCTATAACGGAAGTGGCTGGGTTAGTAGAACCAAAGCCTCCTTCCCCTCTCTCCTTTAACTATCCCCCTGCCGGGACAAAATAAGGCAAATGCAAGAGCTGAGCAGGGCTAGTGTAAATGGGCAAAATTTGAGGCAAGTTGGTCCACAATTGAACATAAATAATTCCAGTATAGTTTGAATCTATCACCCCGGGGATAGCAAAAATGCCTTTTTTTACCCATGCTTGACCGCGGAAGGACAAGCCCTACATAATTTTGTGGTAGGGGGCCTGATAATTGAGATGGAACTACTTGAACCTCCCCAGGAAATTTAAATTTAACTTCCTCCTGCAGTATCAAATAAATACCGGCACTAGCTTTTGTAGCTGCAGGAGTATTTTTTATTGTTGGTCTGTTGTCTCTGTTTGGACTGGGGCCAGAGACCGGCCCGGTCAGCCGTTTCCCAACCGACATTCACTTGCCCAATGATAACCCTTCTGACACTTTGGGCATTTTGTTTTTGGCTTCAATCCTGGATGGAAAGAGGAGCGATGGAAAGAGGAGCAAGATGCTGCAGACATACCCCCACCCCCACCCGGATTTCTACATTCCCTTTTAAAATGACCGGGTTTGCCACAGTTGTAACACTTTCCTTGAGGCTTGCTGCCTTGTGATAAAGCAGCTGCCAATACATTGGTTTGATAAGAGGCTGTTCCTATATCTTGACATGCTCTAATCATATCTGCCAATTCAGGATCTTTCCCCACACCGATAATTGCCCTTCGACATTCAGAAGTGGCGTTGTCTTTTGCCAGCCTCATCAACAATTCCTGCTGAGCTTCAGGATTGTCTATTTGTCTCCGTAAGACATCCTGTAGTCTATTAATAAAATCAGGATACGGCTCAGTAGCCTTCTGCCTGATATTAGAGAAGGCTTGATGAGGCTTGCAAGAAACAGGCACTTTTCCGAAGGCTCGATAAGCGCATTCAGAAGAAACCTGTAAAGTGGCAGCTGGTAGAACAACCTGAGCATCAACTGGGGCAAAGGGACTAGAACCGTACAATTGATCATGAATAAAGACACCCCCCCCCCGAGTTAAGAGCACGCACAACACATTGATGTTTAAACTCGCTGTCCCAAACTACATATTGCGCTGGAGTAAGCAACATGCGAAAGGTAGTTTTCCAATCTTCAGGCACTAAGATATGATTTCTCATAGTGGCTTCCAGCATTCCCTGCACATAGGTACTTCCCAACCCCATATCTCTAATTCCTTTTCTAACTTCTGTTAAAATTGCATATGACAAAGGGCGATATTCCACTATTTGAGCTCCATTCTGATTTACTTGTCCCGTGCCGTGTACTGGACAAACAGAAAGCATATCAGTAATTTCTTCTATATTCCCCCCCCCCCTTTTTCTAATTGTTCCTCTAATATTTTCCTTATGGGAGTGTACGATGGCCGTAAGGAGGCAAAAAAAATAGCCTCTTCAGAAGGAGCTGAAGATCCAATTGGAGATGCTTTCGGGGGAACAAGTTTTACTTGATCATAATCAGGCAGGGGGCTTGTAGTCAATTGTTGCCCTGCCCAAGCATCAGAGCCAAACTTTTCCACTGCTTGACGGCATTGATACCATCGATGTAATATCTATACTGGAACCCGGGGTTCAAGATGTAAAGTATGCCCTATCTTTACCCAATCTCGTAAACGGAGGGTCCCATGCTCTGGATACCAGGGGCAATGTTTCCCTACCTCCTCAACCAGCTTCCTTATGTCTGCCTCAGGCGCTGTCACGCCTGACTTGTGTAACAGGAATCGAAGTTCCTGTACATGTTTCTGCTGGTGCTGAGATAGATTGCAACCCATACTTACCACTGAGGGGTCCTGGAGGACGAAGGTGCACCTAGGGGTCTGTTCCAGACGCTGGTAAGTATGTTGGCTGTTGCTACCCACCGGGGGGGCCCATCTGGGGTGCAAGCTGACGGAATCAGAGACTAGTCATTGCAGGGTGCAAAGGTGTCTGACTGCCTTTCGCAGTGTTTATTGCTCTTATACAGTTATTCCAAGCAGCAAAAGATAACATAGCAACAGCATAGCAACAGCACTTTTATTGGTGGATACTCCTTGTCAATCCTTAAGAATTTACCAGCCAGGGGCACCAGCAGGGGCAATTTTCTGCAACATCCTGTTGCAGAATTAACTATTAACTGTACAATTAACTATTTTTGCACATGTTATATTTGCAGGGATTGCTACCACCGGGGTGTCCAAAGCAATAGCGTCAGGGGGTGGATAATAAGCAGTAACCCCCCATCTAGATATTGCCCTATAGTTAAAGTTCCCATTTAATAAACTTCTGCTCAAGCCAGTGAAGTTTTGAATTACTGTAGAAGGGGTGCAAACAGGGACTAAACATGTAGAAAGCAAATTTTCCATGTCATATGCTTCAGATAAGCAAAAGACATCATTTTGTGTGATGTTAGCCAGCTGCACCCATAGATTTTGCTTCATTCATTGCTCGAACGATTGTTTAGGTGGGATGACAGCTGCTGCTGCCAAAGGGCAGATGTTAACAATCAAACACAAACAAATGATGGCTAAGGAATTTGCATTAAAACCGCAAAAATGGCAGCGCACAGGTTCTCGAGAGTTTGCTCTACTTGCTTCTGCTGCAGCACTGCCTGTGCTTAGGCGGTCAAGTTCTTCACATCTCCCCACATCACTGGCCGACTGGCGTGCCGGGATCGGATTAGTCACTGTGCCATCTGTAGAGTCACCCTTGCCATTTCTGGGACCGGATCCAGGGACTGGTGCCACGACATCCTTGGCTGGGCGGACACAACGCGCTGGAATCCACAAAGGTCCTGTAGGAGCAAGCACAGCAGCATAGCCTCGGCCCCAAGTAATCAGAGGGACCGGTCCCAACCATGCTTTGTCTGGTAAAGCCCGATAATATACCAGAGGCAGAGGCAAGCTTGTTTTCTGTTGAAAGTGTCTCTGATAAGTGGTGGAATTTTGAATGGAAACATTCAATTGGTTTAATGTAAATAATACTTTTTTAACCTGTTGTGTTACCCATGACAAATTGGGTACCTGAGAACCATCCTTTTTTATTTGTTTGTGGAGGCAGTCCTTAAAGGACCGATTAGCACATTCCACAATGGCTTGACTTGTGGA
The DNA here is from genome assembly GCF_001527695.2 of Protobothrops mucrosquamatus. Classification (NCBI taxonomy): domain Eukaryota; kingdom Metazoa; phylum Chordata; class Lepidosauria; order Squamata; family Viperidae; genus Protobothrops; species Protobothrops mucrosquamatus. The sequence continues at coordinate 258,912 of NW_015388760.1, forward strand.
ATTATAGGGAAGGCCATGAGTAAGAACAATATTCCAGGTTGTACAAAATTGCAAAAAGGCCACTGAAGAATAGGTTGGCCCATTATCAGTTTTTAAGGAGGAGGGCTTACCCAAGGCAGTAATGGCCGAAAAAAGATGAGAGATAACATGATTAGCTGTTTCTCCTCGTTGAGGCGTGGCCCAAAGTGCTCCTGAATAGGTATCAATAGATAAATGAATATATTTCCAGGGAGCCAAAAAGGGAACATGGGTAACCTCCATTTGCCATAGTTGATTAGAGGCAAAACCACGGGGATTAGGAAGACATTAAAAAAAGAGGCCCAGGAAGGGAGGAGTGACTGCGTATATGAGAAATAAAATATAAATGCTTCCGGTCTTGTAACAGCTGCTGTAAAGTTAAAAACAAAGCCATAAGATTGGGGTCAATCCTGGGCGTGATATAAGCACCTGGAAGATTAAAAATAAGTTGACACACATAATTAGAATCAGAGATTAAATTAAAAGGCTGTTGAGAAAAGGTGTGGAAAGCTAGAATAGCAGCAGATAATTCTGAGCGTTGTGGTGAGGATTGCATTGCAGTGTAGGACTCTGTCCAGGTATCATCATGAGGATCCTTGTAAGCAATTGCTCCTCTCGTTCACCCTCCATCGAAAAAAACAGTAGGAGCTTGTGGCAAGGGAGAAGGAGAAAGCAGTGGGCGGGCAGGAAAGGAAGAAGTCATTAAACAAGCAAGTCGAGGATCTTTAGGCAGATGATATGAAATAGAGCCTATATAGTTAGTTAAAGAGCATTGAAGAGATAAGTTATTCTGAAAATAAAATTGAAAATCAGATTTTGGGATAGGAAGAACAATATTAATTAAATCAATTCCATTTCGACGGCAAGCTTGTGTGCGTCCTAAGGTTATTATTTCAGCAACCACCTGGATAAAAAATGAAACATTTTGGGATGGGGTGTGGGGTAAGTAAAGCCATTCAATACAATATATTTTTAGTGCTTTTAACACAGCTAATACTTCTGTAGGTAGCTTACTAGTAGGAAATATCGAAAGTGTTAACTGACAATTTTTATGTGGAATTCTGTCCACAAATTGAGTACTCAAGATGTCATTAATTTGCTCAACTGTGGCAAGTGCTGCAGGTGGAACTACAATGAGACCTCCAGGTTGTTTTCCTTTGGTCAATAAGTCAAATCCCAATTTAATCAAATTCCATTCAGATGGAAACAATTTTCCATTAAATAGGTTAAACATTTACAAATCTAAGCAAAACAATTCAGAGTCAGTTCTTTTGGTTGATGGATATATAGGTCTAACTAAACAATTTAAACTCAACAATTTCCCCCCCCCCAAAAATTGTCCAATTACTGTCTCCTCTTTCGAGTAAAAAAGTGCAAGCTGAAACTGCAAGAGTGGGCATCAAATTTCACATCCACCCCATTGTCAAATCGCAATCCTAAGCAGAGAAAAAAAAGTTAAAACGAGCAGCCCCCCCCCCTTCTTTCTGTCTCTCTCGCTCTTAAAGCAACACAGCCAGCGGAGAAATGAAAGAGACAGAAGAAAAGAAAAGAAAAAGAAATTTTACAAAAATCTCACCACTAAAAAATAATTTTCTCTCCTTCATATGCATTTTCCATAAATTCTCTCACACATCCTCCATGGGACTCTTCTCATGCAAACACTTAATATTGCTTTTCAATTTACTTTTACAACAATAAAATCTGTAGTTTACTAGTTCTTTCACAGCCTGGGAGGGAGTGGGTGGGGGGGTGGGGTTTGAGTGCTAACACACACTTAGGTATCACCAAATGAACTCATTCACTTCCATTCTAAACAATTCCAATGCATAAACAATTCCACATACAAATATTTCATTTCACACTTTCTCCAGGCAAACCATTTATTTTTAAATAAGGCCTTTCTGTGTGATGTTATCAGAGAGGGTTTTGACCCTCTTCCAAGTCTTGGAAATAACACAGAACAACACAGACAAACATATATACACAAATACTATTAAAACAACATTTATTTAAACATATGGCTTGTCCTGCAAGAAGCAAGAAAGGGAATAGGCACCCCGAGCCAGGTGGATTCGATCGCTACAGGGAGCAGGAGGGCAAGATCACACGGGCAGGCGGAGCGGGGGACACGGCCGAGAGCAGGAGGGGGGAATGTCCCACCCACCCCCTGCCCGGGTGAAAACGAGTTAGGTGAAGGCGAACGTACGGGTGAGGCTTGCAGGATAAGAACAGCCAGCGGGGGGAAAACCACCGCTAGAACGCAGCCTGTGCAATCAGGGCCAGTGACGAGGTCCAGGGGCCGTGTGCAGGCCTCACTCAACCTATAAAAGACTCTCCCATGGACTGGCTTCTTAAGCCCTGATGATGTCAGCAGTGGAAGCTGACGAAAGCTTGGCGTTTGTTTATTGGTATTAAACTCTTATAGTTTGATGATTTTACCCTGGTGTTCACTTTTATTTATTTATTATTGGCATGGATGCACCCAGGGATCACGTTTTTAGTGTAATTATTAACATATATATATATGCCAATAATAAATAAATAAAAGTGAACACCAGGGTAAAATCATTAAACTATAAGAGTTTAATACCAATACACATACGCCAAGCTTTCGTCAGCTTCCACTGCTGACATCATCAGGGCTTAGAAAGCCAGTCCATGGGAGAGTCTTTTATAGGTTGAATACGGCCTGCACACGGCCCCTGGACCTCGTTACTGGTCCTGATTGCACCGGCTGCATTCTGGCGGTGGTTTTCCCTCCGCTGGTTGTTCTGATCCTGCAACACTTACCCGTATGGTTGCCTTCACCTAACTCATTTTCTCGCGGGTCGGGGGCAAGTGGGACATTTCCCCTTCGTACTCTCCTCGGTCGTGTCCCCTGCCCTGCCTGCCCGTGTGGTCCTGCGCTCTTACTCCCTATGTCGATCGAACCCACCTGGCTCGGGGTGCCTATTCCCTTTCCTGGAGTCCAGCTGGTCCCAGCAACCTCGCTACCATTCTCACGGGTGCTTCCCCCCCTTTTTTCTCTGATCGCGCCTCCCGTATCCCCTGTGTCTTTCAACAACCCGCCTCCGTCGTTCTTCCACTCGCCCCGCCTGGGCTGGCTAGGCTCATTCCCCCCCTTCGCCTCCTCCTTCCCTTCATTCCCTTCATCGCCCCCCCTCTCCTCACCCCCGTACCTGTCCCTCTTGCCAATGCCATCCTGTCCGGGTCGTTTCCTCCCCTTTCCCTGTCTGCTGTTCCTAACTCGGTCGCTGGCCCCCAGGGGGGTGCTCCATGTTCTTCATTGGTTCGGGCATGACGGGGTTACAGGGTGGGGCGGTCGGGCCGCCGCCGCTAGCGCGGGGTGGCTCAGTGATTTCCTCCTCTCCTCCTTCGTGTGCGATCGAGTGACTACCCTTCCGGGGCCCTCTTCTTCCCTACCAGCCTTTGCGCTTCCCCCTCTTTCCTCGCTGATCGTGTCCCCCGCCCCCTCTCTTTCCTTTCCTTCGTTCTCCTCGCCGGCCCCCTTCTCCTTGCCCCCGTATCCATCCCCTCCATAATTCGGGCATGACGGGATTACGGGGTGGGGTGGTCGGGCCGCCGCCGCTAGCGTGGGGCGGCTCGATGATTTCCTCCTCTCCTCCTTCGTATGCGATCGAGTGACTATCCTTCTGGGGCCCTCTTCCTCCCTACCGGCCTTTGCACTCCCCCCTCTTTCCTCGCTGATCGTGTCCCCCGCTCCCTCTTTTTCCTTTCCTTCGTTCTCCTCGTCGTCCCCCTTCTCCTTGCCCCCGTACCCATCTCCTCCATAGATGTTATTCTGCCTGGATTGTTTCCTCCTCCCTTCCTGCCTGTCATTCCTAACCCGATCGCTGGCTCCCAGGGGGTTGCCCCGTGCTTCCTGTTGGCACAAGCCCAACGGCGCTACGGAGTGGGGCGGTAGGGTCGCAAGGCGACTCAGAGGGCTCCTCTTCCCCTCTCTCATGCGCAATCGGGTAGCCATCCCCCTGGGGTCCCCCCCCTCTCTGTCAGCCTCCGTCCTATCATCTCCGTGCGGTTCCGTTTCAGCCGGGCCGTCATGACTACCCCCCGCACTGGTGCCACTGGCCTCCGCCGAGGGTATTCGGAGGCCCCGCTTCTCCATCATCGCCCCGTTAGTGTGCGCCGCCTTACCCCGGCGTCCCCGGGGGAGGGAGGAGGGGGTTCCTGGAGGGTCAGTCGTCGGTCTCATGTTCTCCCTCATCATCGGTCTCCGCGTCCTTCTGGGTTGCACCCCTTTCTTTATTGTGGGACTCACTGCCCGCGGCCCCCATGGTGCCCGGGTGTTTGGGGGCAGTTGGAGGGGAGGCGACGTTCCTCTCGCGGTGCCCTCTGTTGGTTCCACTGGCGCTCCCGATGTTCCATTGCAGCACTTCCAGCCGGATGGGGGGTTGCTACCTGTGCTCCAAGCCCTCAGCGCTAAATGCGCTGGACAGAGATCCACATGCCAATTAATTGAATCCCTGTCCGAGAGCCAAGCCTCCTTAAGCGTCCCCCTTTCGTGCCGTCGTTAGCCAAGACACGCACATTGTCGAAGTCGAACCGATGGCCAGACTCCGCCATGTGCGCCCATATTTGGGAGTAACACTCGCCCCGTTTTATTGCCAGCTTGTGCTCATGGACCCTAGTTCTCACCCTCTTCAAGGTCTCCCCAACATAGTTGCTGGAACAGTCCCTGCAGTCGATTCTGTACACGACTGCCGACTTCTCCATGTTGGGGAGTGGGTCCTTGGGGCGCATGGCTGCGGCACGGAGTGTCCGGTTGGGTCTGTGTGCAGCCTTCACGTTGTGCGGCGCCAGTATCCTCGCTGTGGCCTCCGAGACATTGCAGATGTACGGGAGTGTGACCAACACCGGCTGTGATGTCAATTCCTCCGTCGGCTGATCTCTTTTGGGTTCAGGTGGTATGCTGTGGCGCCTAACGAATCTCACTGGGTACCCGTTGCGCTTGCACACCCGGAAGAGGTAGTCCCTCTCCTCTTTCTTCGCTCTGCTCGTACTACAGTGGGAATACACCTGTTTGAACAGGGTTCTCACGCAGCTGACCTTATGGGCCACCGGATGGTTGCTCTGATAATGGAGGATCCTCTCCGTGTGCGTTGGTTTCCGGTATACCCTTGTATTCAGAGATCCATCTGGTTGCCGATGGACCAATACATCCAGGAACGCCAGGGTACCCTGGCTCTCCTCCTCCATCGTGAACTGGATGTCAGGGTATACCGAATTAAGCACGCCCATAAAGTCAGCTTTCTGATGTTTCTTGACGACCGCAAACGTGTCCCGCCCCACCCCGTAACCCCGTCATGCCCGAACCAACGAAGAACATGGAGCACCCCCCTGGGGGCCAGCGACCGAGTTAGGAACAGCAGACAGGGAAAGGGGAGGAAACGACCCGGACAGGATGGCATTGGCAAGAGGGACGGGTACGGGGGTGAGGAGAGGGGGGGCGACGAAGGGAATGAAGGGAAGGAGGAGGCGAAGGGGGGGAATGAGCCTAGCCAGCCCAGGCGGGGCGAGTGGAAGAACGACGGAGGCGGGTTGTTGAAAGACACAGGGGATACGGGAGGCGCGATCAGAGAAAAAAGGGGGGAAGCACCCGTGAGAATGGTAGCGAGGTTGCTGGGACCAGCTAGACTCCAGGAAAGGGAATAGGCACCCCGAGCCAGGTGGGTTCGATCGACATAGGGAGTAAGGGCGCAGGACCACACGGGCAGGCAGGGCAGGGGACACGACCGAGGAGAGTAGGAAGGGGAAATGTCCCACTCGCCCCCGACCCGCGAGAAAATGAGTTAGGCGAAGGCAACCATACGGGTAAGTGTTGCAGGATAAGAACAACCAGCGGAGGGAAAACCACCGCCAGAACGCAGCTGGTGCAATCAGGACCAGTAACGAGGTCCAGGGGTCGTGTGCAGGCCGTATTCAACCTATAAAAGACTCTCCCATGGACTGGCTTTCTAAGCCCTGATGATGTCAGCAGTGGAAGCTGACGAAAGCTTGGCGTATGTGTATTGGTATTAAACTCTTATAGTTTAATGATTTTACCCTGGTGTTCACTTTTATTTATTTATTATTGGCATGGATGCACCCAGGGATCACGTTTTTAGTGTAATTATCAACATATATATATATATATATATATATATATATATATATATATATATATATATATATATATATATA
>NW_015388760.1:266089-277003 GCF_001527695.2 Protobothrops mucrosquamatus
AATATTCATTATAAAACAAAGCGACCACCGAGAGAAATCTATAAAACATATAGAGTTTAATCTACCAAGCTTTACGACTCTTGGGAATATTCATTATAAAACAAAGCGACCACCGAGAGAAATCTATAAAACATATAGAGTTTAATCTACCAAGCTTTACGACTCTTGGGAATATTCATTATAAAACAAAGCGACCACCAAGAGAAGACATATATATGTCATCTCGCTCTTTACCTCCATCCCACAAGAACTGGCGATCACGGTATTAAAAGATCGCCTCCAAGAGACACAAGAACAACGACAGGATCCCCTCCACACCGAGGACTTGGTGCAATTGATAACTTTGTGCCTTAAGACACATTTCACCTTCCAAGGAGTCTTATACGAACAGATTAAAGGAACACCCATGGGGTCACCCATCTCGAGTGTTGTGGCGGAGGCGGTCCTGCAACAACTAGAGACCGCGGTGATGGCAGATTACCACCCTAAATTTTGGGTCCGGTATGTCGATGACACCTTCGTGGTGATTAAAAAACAAGACAAGAATGGCTTTATGGATAAACTGAACTCTGTTTACCCGGACATCCGGTTTACGGCAGAGGAGGAGAATCAAGGGGCCCTCGCCTTTCTAGATGTGTGGATTAAACGCCAACCCGATGGATCGCTGCATACAGCCGTCTATCGGAAGCCAACTCACATGGATAGGATGCTGCATTATAGAAGCAACCATCCGGTAGCACACAAGATTAGCTGCATTAAGACCTTATTTAAACGCGTTGGCTCACATTGCAACACGGACAGAGCTAGAATGGAAGAAAAAAGTTACCTCTACCGTGTATGCAGACGTAACTGTTATCCGACGGAGTTTATTAAACGGCACAGCAGACCACACCGACCACGCGTTGACGCACAAGACAAGGTGACATGCACACAGCCCATACGAACGACCCTGCCTTACATCAACGGAGTATCAGAAGCAACGGCCAGACTGCTAGCCCCCTTCAACGTGAAGGTAGCCCACAGACCAGACCAGACTCTCCGCGCTAGGATCATGCGCCCCAAGGACCCGCTCCCCACTGGAGAAAGATCCTCGGTAATATATAAAATTAATTGCAAGGATTGCCCCTGCAATTATGTTGGTGAAACCTCCAAGAGACTTAAGACGAGGGTCCATGAGCAGAAGAACAAGGAGGATGAGAAAAAACACGAGGGAAATATATCCCACAGGCGTCCAAAGCATTAACAACTCAATCCAGTCAGGACGAGGGAAGGAGAACAATGAACAGGTACCACCGGATGGCTTCCCCCGAGGGGCATACACACATACCGGGGAAAAGGGAAAAGCTCCGATATACCCCGTTGATGACACCTGGCCAGACGAGCGCACCCGCTAACGAGGAAGGTAGCAAATGAGAGGCAAAAGCACCTGGACACCCCCCCCCGATGACTATAGATGCAGGGGAGGGGCAATAGAACTTAAGAATGGGGAAATGCACCAGAGGCGTGCCTTGTGAATGACTCGGCAATAGAATTACGGCCCCGATCAACGGGAAAACAGGCGAGTAATAGCGAGCGCAAACGGGATGGGTACCTCCTGCGCTCTCATATATGTACCGAGGGGGCAATGAGGGTAACAAGTAGTGGAGCCATTCCAAAGACACGCCCGGTTAGCAACCCATTAACACACACAGGAGCTCACCCGTTAGCGAGAGAGAGAAGGGGGGGCGATAAGAATCAGGAACGAGACGACCAACCCCCAGGAGTTTACACACAGGCAAGGAAAGCAACAGGGCTGGCAAATAGAAGAACAGAGCTTGAAGCACACACGCTAGATAGCGCAGCAATACAGAGGCAAACTAAGATGAATGAGGGGGTGGGGAGAGACGACGGGGAGCGGATGAACAGCGGATCTCCAGGCACCCACACATGCACAAAGAAAACAACAGCAATTGGAGAGGACAACTTTAGAAACGGCCCCTTTAAAAACTACACAGCCGATGCTAATGAGCGGACCAATGACCCGATCCAGGGTCAAAGCACAGAGGCAGCCAGGCACATAAAAACGGATTCCCGGATCCAGCATTTTATACCCTGACGATGTCGGTAGTGTGGCTGACGAAAGCTTGGTTTTGTAGATTAAACATTTATGTTTATGATTTTATCCTGGTGATCACCTTATTTTATTTCACATGTGTATACCCGGGATTTGTGTTTTTAATACTATTAAGGACAATATATATATATGTATGTATGTATGTATGTTTGTATGTATGTATGTATATGTGTTTGTGTGTATATATATAAAATAAAGGTAAAAAAGGATATATGCAGTGTTATCTTCATTTTAGATGTCAAAAGGGTCTCTCTGTCTCTTTCCTCTTTCCTCTCTCTCCCTCCCTCTCCTCTCTTTTTTCTTTCCTCTTTTTCTTTCCTCTTTCCCTTTCCTTTTTCTCTTTCCTCTCCCCCTTTTTCCTTTCTTTCCTCTCCCTTTCTCTCCCTTTCCTTTCTTTCCTCTCTCTTCTCTTTCTTCCCTCTTTCTTTCCTCTTTTTTCTTTCTTCTTTTTCTCTTTCCTCTCCCTTTCTTTCTTTCCTCTCCCCCTCTTTCTCTTTCCTCTCCCCCTTTCTTTCTCTTTCCTCTCACTCTTTCTTTTTTTCTTTCCTCTCCCCCTTTCTTTCCTCTCCCTTTTCCTTTCTCTTTCCTCTCCCTCTTTCCTCTCTCTTTCTCTCTCTTTCCTCTTTCTCTCTTTCTCTCTCTCTCCAGGTGAGGAGAGAACGAAAGGCAGACGGCGCCGAACGGGCGGGGAGCGGGAGTAGGACAGGAGGTAGCAGCTCCGGTGGCGACGGCGCAGCCCGGCCGCTGCGTCCTCAGCCGAACGGGCGGGGAGGGGGAGGATGATGGGAGGCTCCGGCGTCGGCGTCACGGCGGGGGCCACTGCAGCATCGTCGGGGTTCCCCGCCGCCACCCCCGCCACGTCCTCAGCCGAACGGGCGGGGAGGGGGAGCAGGACGGGAGGCAGCAGATCCGGCGGCAGCCACTGCAGCATCGTCAGGGGGCCCCGCCACCCCCCACCTGGCCGCCGCCCTCGCAGCCACTTCGCCGTCGCAAGAGGAGGGCGCCAAGGCCGGGTGCACCATGGGCGACCGCGCCGGCAACGGGGAATGCCGCTGCGGGGACGAGGGGGGGTCACGACCTGCCGCCCTTGCAGCCCAAGGTCTCCTCCTGCAGTACCGAGGGTGGCGGCGGCGGTGGCAGCATGGCGAAGTGGCTGCCCGTTCGCCGCCGCCTCTTCGGCCTTGCTCAGCACGACTGGCAGCAGCAGCAGTGGGAGGACGGCCAAGAGGACCGCGCAGCAGATGGGGAAAGGGCCGGGCAGGCGCCACAGGGGAATCCGCTGCCCGTGAGACAGCCGAAAGGCACAGGCGGAGAGGGGAAGCTCCGGAAGACCCCCGGTGACCCCCCCAAAGAGAGGCGGCGGCGGAGCAGGGCGAGGGGAGACCCGCCGGGCAGGGAAGAGGCACCCCGAGACCGGCCACCCGCGGCTACTTACCCGGGACACCTTTCCAGCAATCCTCCCAGCCACCACGTGCAGTAGAAGAAGGAAAGAGGCTTGTGGGCAGTCCCACAAACCAAAGTTTGAATTGATTGGTTGACCTTTTTTAGTCCCACTTTTTTTTTTCAGACTGCACATGGTGGCTGAGGACAGGGAGCCGCAGGAGACGGCTGAAAGAGGCGCATGCGGCTCCGGAGCCACGGGTTGCCGACCTGTGGTCTATACAATATGTTACTTTGGATGTATCTTCTTTAGAGAAGGTAACCAGGATAAAACACGAAAGAGTCTGATGTAACTTAAGCTGAAAAGTGAGTCAAACACGTTTTTGAAGGAATAGAGTGAAGGTTAAACAATTTCTGTGTTTTAGGTTGCAAGTAGATCTTAATGTTATGAAAAGGGAAGTATTGACCTAAATCTTCCATCTTAGAATGTGAATTTTGTGTCATACAGCTATTTTGGAAGAGGATTTAATCTGCTGCTAATCAAGTCTTGTCTCTTGTTATCTCAGGGTAGATGGACATTGCTGATGTTCACAGCTTCTGAAGTTGAAGCTTCATATATCTTTAAAATAAAAGAGCAAGGCACATCCAAAAATGCACTTCATATGGGAGGGAGGGAGAGATGAGAATTTTAAATACTTAAGATCCAGAACCTTTAAAAAAAAGGCTGAAAAAAAAAACTTAGGCAAGTGGCAGATTTGGGCTTTTGATAAAGAATGTTTAAAATGGGGCTTAGATAAGAAATGAACTGCTACTCTAAATCTCTTGAAATTTTCCAGCTTATGATGGCTATGCTGTCCTCAATGCCAGATGCCTCCTTCATGTCTATTAGAGTAACCATCAGATTTCATTCTGAAGCAGTGGAAATGGAGTCTTAAATACTTTCACATTGACAGCTTTTACTGTCTCTCTACATTTGAATGAATTGCTGCTAAGGGTATGATCTTGAATTGTAGTTCAGCTATTACTGTGCTGGCTGGAACTAATTGGAATCTTTCACAAGTGAGGGACCACATTTCTTTTGGAAATAATAAGTATGGTTGAAGATTCGATTACTACAAGCTTTCTCTATATTTTTATAAAACAACTGCATGTTTTATAAAAACTTAACTACAAAAAATGTTTAGTGAGATGTAGATCAGTTCAGTGCTAATAGCCTGCTTATTGAAAATTTATTTTTCAGTTAAATCACTACATTCTAACACTTTCATTGTATTCAGCTGAAAGGGAGTAGGACTTTGTACCCTGTATTCGCTTGATACTTTAGAAATTGTACTTTTGGTTTTCAACTAGAATTACATATCTTTATATTTTAAAAATATCTACAAACATTTGAGTTGCATTTCAGACTCTGGAATTCAGTGCCTGGACAAAAATTTAACACCTCATTCCTCTTACAATCTAGGCTAGAGAGAATAAGGTTTAAATCAGCTATGAAGCAATTATATTGGCTAAAAGAAAAAAAATGTAGAAGGATTTTATTAGAGCAACCTAAATTTTAGAAAATAAGATGCTAGTTTTGGAATTTCTAAGACCTCTTCATCGAGTAAATAGATTAACTTAACACAGTTAGACAAGTTGGTTGAGAGTTGCGACTGATATTTAAGGTATTTTTGCCTTAAATTTCATTATCACCTTATCTTGTATCCTGGAACTCTTGCTACTGAAATTTAAGATCAGCACTGGAAAACTATGTTAAGTATTCTGATAAACGGAATAGTTTTAGCACACATTCATTTCCCAATAGGTACCACAAAGTATAAAATCTATTTGTCACCTATTGTTTTAGAGCAGTGTTTCTCAACCTTGGCAACTTTACGATGTGTGGACTTCAACTCCCAAAATTCTCCAGCTAGCAATGCTAGCTGGAGAATTCTGGGAGTTGAAGTCCACACATCGTAAAGTTGCCAAGGTTGAGAAACACTGTTAGAGGTTAAATCAGGTTGTCAATACTGATGGAAACGACAAGAAGCTTATTGCCTATTTCAAGCTTTTTGGGCATGTCCTCTTCCTTCTTTTCTAGTCAACATTGCCTGCTGCCATTCTGTTGTCTCCCTAAAAAGCAAGATATAGCAGCACTGTGCCGGTAGTTTGTCAGAATTATACAACAGGACGGGACTAGATGCTCAGCTAGCAATACTTTGACCTTATCATTTTTACCAGGTTACTGTGAGGCTGAAATAATCTAATAACAGAATGATGGCATTGGTGTACTTTTTGCCTCTTTGCTGGTTAAATAGCAGGGCAATCTGAAAGTTCACATGTATTGCCTATTGAAGGGAAAGGAAGTAAAGAAAAAAGTCAGCTTCTGCAGTGACCTTTTAACTTCAGTATGGATTACAATATAATACAATATAGTCAGCCTACAGAAACACTGCCTGCAACCAGATTATCCCTCCCCACTTCTTCCTGTAGTGCCTTGGTTGCCGGCTATTTTTCCTACTAGCAGATATGCAGAAGAGAAAATACAGCCAGAAAAATCATCCGACTGTTTTGGTTGTGATGTACTGCATACATAAAATCAAAGCAGTGCCATTCTGTGAGCCAGAACAGATGCCACAGAAGCAGGACAGGAATTGCTTAACTGTGGTGGCAAATTTCATGCTGATACTGTACAGATTTTTTTGCTACTGAATGATGCACATACATTCATCAGGCTCCCAGTTGGATATTCTAGATAGAATTAAGAAAATATTTGCATTCTAATTATATCCTAATTGAAGCTCATTAAAGTAGAATGAACAAGCTTTCAGAAAAGCACATTTTTTATTAATCACCAGTCACCTTTTTCTCTACCCAGTAAGAATAGGCATCTCATATAATCTGATTGGAAAATCCTGAAACCAAGAGACAGTAAATATGGGCAGCTAATAATGTGCACAGTTTGCAGTCACTTCTCTGAAGGTCTATATTTTCAAGATTTCCCTCCATTAAACAAGAAACTCAAATATTTTCCCTCATCGTCTATTAGACTACGCTTTAAATAACATCTCCTTTAAGTCTTTTTTTTCTTAATGGAGTTTTACTTTATAGTCATGTTTTAAAAAAGGAAACAGACCAGTTAGTGGAAATTCTGAATGTTTTTATTGTCATGACTTACAGCTGCCACCTTTGTAAAATCCCATTATGAAAGATTATTCAGTCCCGATACTCAAAGTCCAATTCCACAAATGACAACAAATCTTTGGGACACAAACAGAAGGGGACAAAACTTAAAAAAGAAATGCGTACAGAATATATTCAAGCATCAAATTTGTATAAAAGTAGGATGCCTTTTCCCTTAAATGATGACAGAATATGATCTGCTTTCCACTGATTGCCAGCAAAATACTATTCTTAAATCATCTCAAAAGCAGCCTTATATATGACTCAAGTAGATAAAATGTACACAAAGCAAAGCATCCATACAAACTTGCCTTTCCTTTGCTAGTCTGAACTTGGTCAAAACTCTGAGCATATTGACCTCTAGCATAACGCTAATGGCAAGAACCTCTTCCTGTTCCAAAAAAAGGGCCTAAGCAAAACAGCAAATAAATATAGTTCCCCCATCAGCTCTGACATTTTTGCTGAGATGCCAGAGAATCCTCAAATAAGTTTAACAATTTTTTTGGCTCAAAAGTGGAGCACTTATTTGAGCATTGAGGTAAAACCGATTCCCATTCATCTTCTGTATCCTCATATGCTGGTGTGTGCTGCAAGCTATTCGCAGGTAATATGTTTGATGAAGTGGGGCTGCTGCATGGGGACTTCAGACTAATGCAACTAAGGTTGGGACTTCCCTGGGGTGTAAAAGACCTGTGAATGATAAAAAAAAAAGTTAAAAAGGAAAAAAGTATGGAAACCTCACAACTTGGCAAGAAAGAAACTAAAATATTTGGCCTCTCCACAGTCTAAGAGCCTTAGGAAAGTCTCAAGCTTCAAAATACCACACTTTTATCTTTTACTGAAGAGGTGAAAACATGCAACAGAAGTATTAGCCCAGTGCTACAGTTGCTCCCTGAGTAAGTCATCAAGCATTCTGAATATTATTTTGTATCTTCAGTTTGCAGGCAACTCTGCAAAAATCTCCAGAAGTTTAGTTACTGACTGGTTTTACACACAGTAAGCTTTGGTTTAAGTAATAGGACGTCATTGCTTCAGTAACAGCTCACCTGTTTTTCCTGCAACCAGTCTGTTGGGGTGAGGGATGCCGTGGTGTGAAGGTGCTTCCTGCACATGGGCATATGGTAAGCAGGGGAGAACCAGGATGTCTGAAAAAAAAAGTAAATAGGAGGTTTTACTACCAGGCTTAGCAGAAGTCTGACAAAGATATGTTAGAGAATGGGTGGGGAATTCAGATCAACACATATAATAAATGATGCACAACATGTTTGAACAAGCAGGCTGTATGTGCTTTCTCTTGTCCCTTTCATCATACAAGCTCTAGGTGTATTAACAGATCTGTTCTGCCTTCAAGAAAAAAGCAAAGAGTAGGGGCGTTGTCTTACCTGAACGCCTTTTCTCAGCATGACGATGGAGAATCCACCAATGGGTTATGCTTGTCTTCTGCCCATAGACTAAGTCAGTCAATTTTGCTCCGCCTCTTCCAGGGACCTCCATTCCCCAGTTCTCGACTGAGGTGAAGTTGCTGACTAAGATTTCATTTGTTGGCTCAATCCTCTGCCCTGCACAGGACCTGACTGGCCCTAAGGGTGGGAGTGGATTCTCCATCGTCATGCTGAGAAAAGGTGTTCAGGTAAGACAACGCCCCTTCTCCAGCATGATGAGTGGAGAATCTACCAATGGGACGTACCAAAGCCTCACTGTCCCTGTGGGAGGGGAGCAGTCTGGGCCTGTGTCCCACTTTCTGGTACTACGCACTGGAGGACCCTCCTGCCAAATGAGGCCTCCGCAGATGCGAACCTATCTAACTTGTAGTGTCTTATGAAGGGGGAAGGCGACGCGCACGTCGCCGCCCTACATATTTCCTCAATCGGTGCCTGAGTCACCCACGCTGCTGTGGTGGCAGCGCTGCGAGTGGAGTGTGTGGTGATTTGTCTGGGGACTACTAGCGACTGTCCCTGGTACACCACTGCTATGCACTTCCTGATCCATCTACCGATTGTGGAAGCTGTGACGTTTTGACCCTTTGTGTGTGAGTGGAAGGAAACGAACAGGGCCTCCGACTTGCGGAAGGGTGCCGTTCGCTTAATGTATCGCCTTAAGGCCCTCCGAACGTCTAAGGTATGCCACTTGCGCTCCAATTCATGGGAGGGCTGAGGGCAAAAATCTGGTAGCACCACCTCCTGTGTTCTGTGAAACAGGGAGATAATCTTGGGAACGAAGGAGGGGTCTAATTGTAGGACCACCCTGTCCGTGTGGAAGGTACAGAGATCCTCTCTAACTGATAGTGCTGCCAACTCTGAAATGCGCCTAGCTGAGGTAACTGCGATCAGGAATGCGTCCTTAAGAGTCAAAAATTGTAATGTGCATGTCCTGACAGGTTCAAATGGAGGTGAGGTAATGGCTTGCAGGACCTTGGACAGATCCCAAGAGGGATATCTGTGTACCACGGGTGGTCTGCTGTTTGTTGCGCCCTTAATGAAGACCCGCACTGCCGGGTGCTTGGCTAGTGGTTCAGAGTTGCCATATGTAAGGATAGAGGATAGGGTGGCCACCTGCCTACAAATTGTGTTTGGTGCTAAGCCCTTGTCCAGACCCTCCGCTAGATAGTCTAAGATCCTCGGGATAGAAATACTAAGAGGGTCTAGCTGCTGCCTTGTGCACCAGCTGTAATAATTTCTCCAAGTGGAGTCATAAATTCTGTTCGTTGAGGACCTTCTTGAGGCCAGAAGTGTCCTAATGACTCTGCGAAAAGCTTTCCCTTTCTAGGAGGCTCTGCTCAAGTGCCAAGCGGTTAATTGGAGCCACTGTGGTTCTGGGTGAAGTAGCGCCCCCTGACTGAGGGAGAGTTGATTGTGCGGAATCCTCCATGGTGGGGATGCAGAAAGACTTACGAGGTCGGCAAACCATGGCCGTCTTGGCCAGTGCAGTGCAATGAGTATCACCTCTGCTTGTTCCTGCAATATCTTCCTGATGGTTGCCTGAATCAGATGAAGTGGGGGGAAGGCGTATAGTAACCCCTCCGGCCAATGTCCCTGGAGGGCATCTGCTCTCTCCGCTCCTGGAGACGGGAAGCGGGAGAAGAATCTTGGGAGCTGAGCATTCTTGGGGCTGGTAAACAGGTCCAGTACTGGGTGACCAAACTGAGCTGATGCTTCCCTGAAGAAAGTAGGGTGTAGGCTCCACTCTGAGTGGTCTATTGTTGCTTTGCTCAGGGAATCCGCCTGTTGATTTGCCTCTCCTGATATGTGCTCTGCCCTGAGGCTAGGTTGTTCTCGGCCCAGGCTCCCAGCGATTTGGCCTCGGTCATGAGGGCCCTCAACCGCGTGCCCCCCTGCCGGTTGATGTGGGCTTTGGCTGCCATGTTATCCGTGAGCACTAGAACGTGTTGATTCGTCACTGCGCTGTGAAAATGACGGCTCTGAGCTCCAACCAGTTTATGTTGTGTTTCAGATCCCTCTTGGACCATTGGCCCTGTGCCAACTTGGATTGAAGATGTGCTCCCCAACCGAATAGGCTGGCGTCTGTGGTCAGGGTGACTCGGACGGTCTCCTTGAACATGTGTCCCCTTGTCATCGCTGGAGACAACCACCACTTTAGCGAATTTATGACTCCTGGTGGTACCTTCAACTTTCAGTTGGAGGCGCCGGTTCCCTCTTTCTGGAATGGGAGTAGGAACCATTGCAAGTCTCTGGAGTGTAGCCGTGCCCACGGCACGATCGCTATGCATGATATCATCTTCCCTAGTAAGCTGGAGAGCGTGGCCAGTGTGGTGGTCCGCCTTCTTCGGATTAGCCTGACCAGGGCTTGAATGCTGTTCCTGCGTTCTCGAGAGAGGTAGACCTCGCACCTTAATGTGTGTATTACTGCTCCCAAATGAAGCAGATGGGTCGATGGGACCGTTTGACTCTTCTGAAAGTTTATTGAGAACCCATGGTTCTGAAGAACCTTTAGGGTCAGTGCTATGTCTGCCTGTGCCGCCTGAACTGATGAGGACTGAATGAGAATGTCGTCCAGGTAGCACTGGATGCACACTGGATTTGTCCGCAGGTGTGCAGCGAGGGTCGCCAGAACCTTTATAATAATAATAATAATAATAATAATAATAATAATAATAATAATAATAATAATAATAATAATAATAATAATAATAATAGTAAAGTTGGAAGGGACCTTGAAGGTCATCTAGTCCAACCCCCTGCTCAGGCAGGAAACCCTATACCATTTCGGACAAATGGCTGTCCAGTCTCTTCTTAAAAACT
>NW_015388760.1:277121-282673 GCF_001527695.2 Protobothrops mucrosquamatus
ACTCCGAGGTCCCTCTCACAGTTACTACTATTGAGCAAGGTGCCACCTATGCTGTACTTGTGCATTTGGTTTTTCTTGCCTAAATGTAGAACCTTGCTTTTTTCACCATTGAATTTCATTTTGTTAGATAGTGCCCAGTGTTCAAGTCTGTCCAGATCCTTCTGTATCTTAAGCCTGTCTTCTGGAGTGTTGGCTATTCATGCCAGCTTGGTGTCGTCTGCAAATTTGATGAGTTCCCCATCTATCCCCTCGTCCAAATCGTTGAAGATGTTGAAGAGCACTGGGCCCAGAACAGAGCCTTGGGGCACCCCACTACACACTTCCCTCCATGTAGATGTGGTTCCATTGAGGACCACTCGCTGAGTACGGCCGGTCAGCCAGCTACGGATCCATCTGGCGGTGATGCTGTCTACCCCACATTTCTCTATCTTGTCAAGTAGTAGGTTGTGATGTACTTTATCAAATGCCTTACTGAAGTCCAAGTAAATTATGTCCACAGCATTCCTCTCATCCACTAATTTTGTCACTTGGTCAAAGAATGCAATAAGATTTGTCTGGCATGATCTATTTTTGACAAACCTTTGTGAATACTCTGGGGGCCGAGGACAGGCCGAAGGGAAGAGCTCTGTATTGATAATGCTGCCCTGCAAGGCAGAACCTGAGAAACCTTCGGTGCTCCGGTAGGATTGGGATGTGAAGGTAGGCCTCCGTCAGATCTATGGACGTCAGGAAATCTCCCTTTCTGACGCTCGCTAAGATTGACTGAAGAGTCTGCACCTTGAACCTCCTGTATGCCAGGTGGGTGTTCAGATTTTTTAGATCTAGAATTGCCCTCCACCTCCCCCCCCCCGAACTCTTTGGGACTAAAAATAATATGGAGTAGAACCCTTGCCCCTGTTGCTCCTTCTGCACCAGCTCTATCGCCTGGATGTCCAGAAGCTGCAGGATGGCCTCCCTGAGGAGCCGCCTTTTGGATGGATCCCTTGACAGTGGACAAGGGATGAATCGGTTCGGGGGTTTGGAGATGAATTCCAGTGAGAGGCCGAATCTGACAGTGTTTAAGACCCAAAGGTCCGTGGTGGTGGCCTGCCATTTGTATGCGAAGAGGGCCAGCCTGCCACCAATGGGGGAGTCCTCCCCGCCGTTACTTGGATTTGCGATAAGGACGCCCCCCCTCCACGAAAAGGCTGCTTTGACTGGAATTGTTGCCTAAATCTGTCCCTGCTGCCTGGTCTATCGCCCTGTCGGTCTGATCTGGGCTGATAGGGACGGGAGAAAGAGTTCTGTTCTGGGCCTGCTTCAAATCGAAAGGACGGCCTGCGAGGGAAGGAAGAGACTCTCCTCTCCGTTCTTTTGGACCAACACCTTGCGTTTATCCTTGTTTTCTACCAGATAAGGGTTAAGAGCCTCACCAAAAAGCTTGCCGCCCTTGTAGGGTGCTGCTGCCAACCGCCACTTTACTTTGATGTCGGCTCGCCATTGCTTGAGCCACAGCAGTCTACGAGCAGCAGTGTTTTGTGCAATTGCCCTTGCAGAATAGTTTGCCGCATGTAAGGAGGAATCTGCCAGAAATTCTGTTGCCGCCACTAACCTTCTTAAGTCCTGGTGGGTTCTCTCCTCGTCCCGGGAATTTCTCGCCTGGAGTTGGCGGAGCCAAAGTAACGTAGTCCTAGCAAAAAAGGAATTAGAAATAGATGCCTTGATCGCCCACACCGAGGCCTGGTGTGCCCTGCGGAAGGTAAGATCCGCCTTCCTATCCTCAGACTTCAGGACCTCAGCTGCGTCTCCGGCTACCGTGGTTGGGGAAAAAAGCGCGGCTACAGGCTCGTCTTCCTTCGGGACCTCTATTACCTCCGCTAGGCCAGGGTCTATATCGAATAGCTTCTTGTCTGTTCCCCCCATCGGAGGAAAGGATACCGGTGTCCCCATATTATTCTGGATTGAATCAAAAAAGAGAGGAGGACAGGGAATAAATTGTTGTGTGTAGGTGGGTTGAGAAAACACCTTGTTGTGACCTGACTAGTTGAAGGTCCCTCCTGAGGGATCAAGGGCCTTTCAATCTTGGCAGTGCTGCTGGCCTTGTGCAGTAAGGACTTGAACAGGGTGGGGTTAAATAGACCCATGAACGGTGGAGGGTCGGGATATGCCATCATCCTCTGACAGACCCTGATCTGACTGCTCACAGTCCTCTGCAGGAGACTTCCTGCCTCTGGAAGATCGAGAAGGAGAGATTGATTCCTGGTACACAGAGGCCTCCTCTTGCGAGAGGAGGGAACGGCCTCTTGAAACCATGGACCCGGTCCTGGAGCAATGGTGTCTTGAAGAGGCCATGGCCTGAGCAACGGCCTGAGATATCAGAGATTGTAAATGTTCTGATGACAATGCTTCTTGGAAACCTGCCATCCTCCCTGAACCTTCGGGCCCTTCACAAAGGGGGGATTCAATTGCCTGTACTGTGTCAGCCTGTTTCCAGAGGTTCCTGACCAGGCTTCCTCGGGCCAAATATTTCCTCCTCATTGTAATTAGGTGGGTCTAGGCCGTCCTCTGCTGTGGCTTGCCTCTCTTCGGCCCTAGAAAACTGTTTTTCTAGGGCCTGGTGTCTACGCTTGGCCTCCTTATCCGCTGCCTTGGAAGACCTTTTGCCAGAAATTGCTTTGGCCTTAATTTTGCCCGCCGCCTCCTGGTTAGATGATCTTGGCCTCTTGCGCCTAGGAGGGCTTATGGAGGATTCCTGCGTTGATTGGGCAGCGTTTGTGTCTGCCATTGGCAGAAAGAGATATCCCAACTCAAAAAAACTGGGAGAAATCTCAATAGAGGCCTTATGCAGGTTTAGTTCAGGAAAACAATAAATTGACTTTGACCGGTTCCTGACTGTCCCTCCTTCAAAGAGCTATTTGATTGATTGAATGAAAATCTATTTTGATTTTTTTGAAATTTTTTCAAAAAAAAAAAAATTTTTTTTGAAAGGAGGGGCTTGGCTAGGAGGAGAAAGGGGGCGCTGCTGCCGACTGCCCTGAGAGAAAAAAGGGGGAGCGGTCTGCTTACTGTCCTCCTCCCCCTGCTCTGCAAAAAAATAGACATGAGGAGAAAGAATGGCGACTGAGAGGCCTCTGGACGCTCTCCGCAGCTCAGCTGTTTGTCGGAAGACTGGCAGAGCCTGGTTGCGCCCGCCTATTGGCTGGGCTCTCAGAAGAGCTGCGCGGTGAATTCAAATACTCCGCCGGCCGGCGGAGGCTCGATAAAATTAACTGGGTGATTCCTACACTCTCCGCAGCACAGCTGATCTCCGGGGAAAACCCCCTTGAGCCGTATCAATGTTCGCGGCCCAGCTGATCACCGGGAAAAGCCCTATGAGGCGTCTCACTCTCCGCGGCTCAGCTGGGCTCGGAAATGCCCCGCGGAAGATCTATCAGCTCTCCGCAGCTCAAAAACTGTCAGAAAAGCCACAGAGATCTAACAGTCCCCCGCGGATCAGCCGGCTATGGAGAAAAAAAATAAAATAAAGGAAAACCCCAAGGAAGATCTGCTGCTCCCTTAAGAAGGAACTATAGGAGGAAGAGAGGTGCTTGGGGGGGGGGGGGAATCTGAGGTTAAACAAAGGCCTTCCCCACACCCTGGGGCTCGCTGGGTGGTCAACTAAAATGGCGCCCCAGCTCTTTGTTCAGTCTGATCGGCTGTCCTGAGAGCCTTGCGGTAGCGCTGCGATCGCCCGGCTAAGAGAAGAAAACGAACAGCTGTTCGTCCTTCTCCCTCTCCCTCCCTTCGACACGAAGTAAACAAAAATGAAAGGAAAATACGACCTGATTCAAAGAATTTCTTCTGGAGCCAGAAATAACAGTCTGAATGGGCTGAGACTAAGTCGAGAACTGGGGAATGGAGGTCCTTGGAAGAGGCGGAGCAAAATTGACTGACTTAGTCTATGGGCAGAAGACAAGCATAACCCATTGGTGGATTCTCCACTCGTCATGCTGAGAAAAGGCGGAAAAAAGCAAAGAGTATTAATCATTTGCCTCCAAAAGGTGAATTCCTAGCCAGAAATAATTTGAATGATCAGGGGATAATTATTTTTTTGATAGGACAGTTGGCTATCCTTAGCAATTAAACAAAGATGAAATTTTGTTTAAAAGCTGGATGAGTACTTTCAACCAAGTAATTCTTTTAATGCTTAATAATTAACAGCATTTCATAAGCTAAAAAAACATTTCCTAATAATTAGAGAAAATATCAAGAGAAATACATTCTCATATGAAAAATAGAATTGGATAAGTTTACTAATGTCATAGGTTGGCTTCAGGCTTGGGATGGTGTTCTAGAAAAATTTTACAACTGTAAAAAGCATTGGAGGATACTGCTGCATGGAATAGTGAGGCAGTTTCTCTCTCAAAGACAGGGAACAATCAATTTGAAGCTCTTCCTTGGTTGTCAGTTATGCTCCAGGCAGCAAAATTGGTAGGGCTCTTTACAAAGTGCTTCTTCAAATACTTTTCACAAGCCTAATCGCTGTCCTCTATTTTGGGTTTCAGAGATTGCTAAAACCAGAGATAAGATTACTGCATGCAGGTGAAGTATTACGGAATTAAGAAGTTCTAAAAAAGGATGGGTAAATCGAATTTGTGTTACTAATTCATCAATTCCAGTATCAGAAGGGAATTTTTCCAATGAAGTTTTGAGATTTGAGCTTATTTGTTTCTCAAATTAGGCAAGCACTTCACTGACCTTAAGCACTAGGATTCATCTAACACTATTTTTAATATATTCTGATGCAGGCCACTTGTTCATGTTCACTTTCTACTTCTGCCACATTTTGAGATAGGTAGAAAAGGAACTTATCTAACGACTGTAGCTCCACAGGGCAAGTGTGATTATGTCATTCATTTATCTCAGACAGATCAAGTACACCCTCGCCAAGGCTCTCTTCATCACCCTCATCTTCTTCACCCCAGTCACTAGAGAGACTGCTGTTTTCCAGGGGAAGAAGAAAGGGTGAATGTGGAGGTGTGACTGGAACAGTCTGATGCCAAAAGAGCAACCACTGAGCTGGACTGCACAGAGCTCCCCAGAGCCACTGTATGAACCTGAGGAGAGCCTGGAATGAGCAGAAAGGATCAAACACTGAGAGATCAGCAAATATATTATACACAAAACAACCATGAAATATAGCATGTCTTAAATTTGACAGTAACACGGAAACTAGAAAAGGTTCTAGCATTAAATGAAAATAAGCATTTGATATAAAACAGGGTTTTGTACTAATATGTGTCTAAGAATTCCAAGGATTCAAGGAGAAATAGAACCAGTTTAGTTTCATTCAATCGCAGGTAAAAGTACCTAACAATTTATTTTATTTTATTTATTATTTATTTATTATTTATATTTTTACCCCGCCCTTCTCCCTACGGACTCAGGGCGGCTTACAGCCTTTTAAAAACAAATACATAAATACAAAAAATACTAAAGTTAAAATGTTAATTAAGATGAAATATTATTAGGCCTTTGTTATTTTTAAAAATTGTTATAAAACCCAGCTAAAAAATAACCCTTAGGCCAGTCCT
>NW_015388760.1:284852-287504 GCF_001527695.2 Protobothrops mucrosquamatus
AGAGAGCAGTTGGAGGGCTACCCGAACCGAATCCGACCGAGCACAGGCAAGGATGCATGTTAGATCCTACCTAGTGGCAATGAGGGTGGCGAGGTCTAATTACTACTCCACCCTCATTGCGTCATCAGATAATCGCCCAGCCACCCTCTTCAGGGTGACCCGCTCTCTCCTTCAGTTGGGGGGGGAGGACCCCCTGGTGGGGAGGGCTGAGGACTTTGCTCAATATCTGTATGACAAAGTCGCTCAGATCCGAGAGGGTTTGGACTCCGACTGGGTGGCCCCGGGGGAGGAGACGGGAGCAGGTCTTGAGACTATTATATGGGAGGAGTTTGACTCTGTGGCTCCCGAGGACGTGGACAGACTTACTAAGCTAAAAAAACAGAAGTCATGACTATAGTTATAAGGAAAAGAGTGCTCTGGCATCCCTGTGTGGTATTTATTTTTAAAAGGTTTATTACTCCATTATGAAGCAAACATACATAAAAATGAATAGTCACCAAAGAGGATATGGTTAAAGGTTGCTGTAGAATTTGGACCATAACAATATCTGGCTAAATTCATGCTTACCTTGTACATGGAGACACCCTGCTGGATCCCAGATTGCGCTAACAACATGAGTTTTCGCCACTTCTGTTTTCTGCATGAGACTAGAATTAAGCAACATCTCCACTGAGGGGCGGAGAAAATTATCGGGTTCCAACATGACAACTAGAAGTTTTTGCAGCTCAACCGAGAGACCTGAAGTGGATAGGAAGAGTCAGTCACCTATCTTTAATTATGTGGCATATTGAATTTTTCATATCAGCGGCTTCCTTACTTGATTATTCTGCTTTTTAGTTTGCCTGCTTAAGAAGATTGCCAGCAGAATTCTTGCACTGTAGATATTATACACAGAGATGTCCCCTTTACTGCTGCTCACCTGCAGTGAATTCTGGGGGCAAATAACCCTGCCGACGCTGCTGCCAGCCTTCACCTCCATTGGGGAGCTCCATATTACAGGCAATTTCTAGGATAGTTATGCCTAGACTGGGAAGACAGAAAGACATAGATCACATAACTGTAGCAGGCAGCACTATTAAACCATATCACTGATTTTTAATACCCATTGTTAGCAACATTTGAGGCAAAGGAGCAAATTATGCAAGAGTGGCCATTCCTGGCACCAGAAAATCTAGCTCCCCACCTTCTCATCACACCCCACACCTGAAGACATCAGCAGCCTTGGTATATTCTCCATGGAGCAGTTCCGGGGCCATGTAGCGTGGATCCCCTTCTTGAGCATCTTTCAGATCCCCAAAGTCCAACTCCAGCATTTGCCCAAAGTCGCCCAGCTTACAGACATTGGTAGATGATAGAAAGATGTTAGCTGGCTTGATATCCATGTGTAGAAGGTTACGATCATGTAAATGGCGCAGTCCTTGAAGCATATCCCAGAGAAAGGCCTGAACTTGCCATTCGGACAGAGGCCCACATTCCTCACAGTACTGCAACAGGATGCCCGGGCACAACTCTGTCTGGATGTACAGTTGACCACGCTCCTCCCAGGCCTGTACAAAGCTCACACAGTTGGGATGGTGCCCCACACGCTCATGCTTGCGCACCTCAGCCAATTTGCGCTGCCTATCGCCCTCACCCCGGAAAGGCTCTGCAGAACGCTTCACTGCATACAATTGACCATCTTCACGAGACCGTACCTATAAGAGAGAATGGGGAGGAACTTGGTTTTAAATTAAAGAATCCTACCAGATAATCCCAACATTGTTAGTGAGGAGTGGTACCATTGTGCCAAAAACATTATTTTTCTCTGACAGGGAGTAATGTCTATATCATGTAATGAGACTGCAAATAAATGTTCTATTTGTTTTAATTGCTAAGGCAGTCAAAATTAAATCACAAGTACTTAAATACTGTAATATGAAATGCAAAATTTTCTACAGGATACCAAGTTACACAAGTTACACTGAAATATAGGAAATTATCTGCTGTTTAAATAAAAGTTCAATTTGTTTTTTTGAGTTGTCTGCCACATGGTTCAAAGAGGTTTACTAATGGAATGTGATGACAATACTTTTTATCTAGTCCCACATAGCCCTACAGAATGTGGAATCTCCATTTAGCTGTCCCAACTAAAATCCATTAAAGTCTCCATTAATTTCTGTAAGCTTATTTTAAGCCATTAATCATTACTTGATGACCACTTACCTTATATACCTCCCCAAAAGATCCTCGTCCCAAACAGCTCAGTTTCTGGAAACATTGCCTGAAAAACAACAGATGACTATGTAGAAGTGATTGCTGCTTGTGCAAGCTATGGAAGGAAACACTACGTGGCTGGAGCTTAGTCCAAGGCTGCAGACGGCGGACAGAGAAAATTCGGCTCACAGTTAATGTGCTCTTGTGGCGTGGCCGTGGAGGAAGGGTATAGCTGAGGGCTTGGCGGGTCTTTTTGATGGAAAGGGGCGTTGGTCTTACCTGAACGCCATTTCTCAGCATGATGATGGATAATCCACTTGATTGGGTTTCCTGAAGTCCCTTGTACCCAATAAGACTAAGTCTGAGATAGCCACGCCTCCTGCCTGGCCGCACATGCCCAGTTCTGACGGAGGCGAAGCAACAGACAAAGCCAGGCGTGTTGTTCTCCAGACCCCTATC
>NW_015388760.1:289526-292910 GCF_001527695.2 Protobothrops mucrosquamatus
GTAGAAATATCCAAAATAGTTAAATAAAACCTGAGTCTGGAGAGCAGAGAAACAACACGCCTTGTCTGGGTAAGACTAAGTCAGAACTGGGCATGTGCGGCCAGGCAGGAGGCGTGGCTATCTCAGACTTAGTCTTATTGGGTACAAGGGACTTCAGGAAACCCAATCAAGTGGATTATCCATCCCTCATGCTGGAGAAAACTGCATTCTGCTTCCCTGAAGAAGGCACGCACTGGCAGAGGAGTATGGCTCAACTGAGACTCAGCACCTGAACAGTCAAGAGGTACTGGCATGTCTGAAAATAGAAAGTGTAATCAGTAATACTATGCAATAACTTCCTTTATAGCCTAAACCAGAAAGCATCAAGTTTTGGTGCAAAGCTATTGAGGATTTTCCTTCAGATTCATAAATCATAAAAAATGAATATAAGCACAGTTACAAACTATTCCTCATATTTAACCTAACTGGAATAATATAGATCATGACATATATTGAGTTTAAACCATCTTTTCACACAATGTAATAGCATATTAAAGAGAAAGATACATTATGTAAAGTAAAAAGAAAACAAAAAAACCCAATAAAATGTAATAAGCATCCTTACGTTTTTCACCTTAACTCATATGAATGTAGGTAAGTAAATATATTTAACAAAACTATAAAATTCATAGAGCTAATATAAATAGCCAAACCTATAAAGCTTATTAGCTATGCATCTGTCTGCTTTGTTTATTTCTTCCTTAGTTAGATGCACTTAAAAGGCTAAATAGAAGGAATAAAGTAAGCATATTTAGAAACATTACAGTTTGTAAGACCTCTAGTGTTGTTATGGCACAAACTGATTCTTCTTTATTTAATAATAATAATAATAATAATAATAATAATAATAATAATAATAATAATAATAATAATAATAGTAAAGTTGGAAGGGACCTTGAAGGTCATCTAGTCCAACCCCCTGCTCAGGCAGGAAACCCTATACCATTTCGGACAAATGGTTGTCCAGTCTCTTCTTAAAAACTTCCAGTGTTGGAGCATTCACCACTTCTGGAGNCAAGTCTGTCCAGATCCTTCTGTATCTTAAGCCTGTCTTCTGGAGTGTTGGCTATTCCTGCCAGCTTGGTGTCGTCTGCAAATTTGATGAGTTCCCCATCTATCCCCTCATCCAAATCGTTGATGAAGATGTTGAAGAGCACTGGGCCCAGAACAGAGCCTTGGGGCACCCCACTACACACTTCCCTCCATGTAGATGCAGTTCCATTGAGGACCACTCGCTGAGTGCGGCCGGTCAGCCAGCTACGGATCCATCTGGTGGTGATGCTGTCTACCCCACATTTTTCTATCTTGTCAAGTAGTAGGCTGTGATGTACTTTATCAAATGCCTTACTGAAGTCCAAATAATTCTAAAAACAGCCTTTAATTTGATATTAATAATTACTATGTTTTCAGTTCTTTTTGCAGTAAGATTCTCTTTATTTTATCCTTTAAAAAACCCTTATCAACCAAAAGCTTTAATAATGATCATACTTTTCAATCAGCACTAGATTTCCATCTGAGAAAATCAATGCTCTGTGGTCTGCTATCTCCAAATTCTGGCCATTTATTTGTATTTCAGGTAAGATGGATTTATCTGTCTGCTGCAGCTGTCCAGGATCCATCAATAACAGTCAAGAAGTTTCTTAGTGATTCCTGATAAGACCACTACCCATTCTTAATTTGCCTTCTCTTCCTCTAATATTCTAAATCTAGATTATAAATCTCTTTTGGAAGAGAATTGCACTCTTACAATTTGTGGCAGTACACAAAGGCAAAGTTACCCTTCAGTTGAGTTCATCTCTTGATAACTATAGAACATGGATCCATCCATGCAGTATTTTTAGTAATAATTCAAAAGTGGTTGGCCATTGCCTCTTTCAAGGATGATTTTCCAATTTAACCAACAACTCTAGCACTATCTAGTAGCTTCCCATACAAATACTAACTAGGACAACCGCTGATTAGCTTCCAAGCCGTCACAAAATCAAGCAAATGTTGCCATCTGCTAAAGCATAAGAAAGAAACCTGCTAGGTATAATACCCCAATAGTAACTTTCAACAGTCTGATCTCCTTTTGAAGTATTGGAAAAACATCACCTCATCTTAGCCATTTGGCAGTTAACTGGGGATGGTGAAAGATGTCATCCAGTAGTCTGAATGACAGCAATTTGAAAAGATCTAACACACAAGGGAAAACTTAGATAATATAACTTACATAACAGCTGAATTCCTAAAGTTGGAGTAGCCTCCAGTTCCTGTAATCTGGAGCCAACTTGATTGTGTCTGTACTTGAAAGAGAAATGACACTGTTGGAATGGCATTATTTGCACATGCAGGGTGAATAAGATGCAATAGGAGCTTAAGAACGTCCACCAATTTTTACCTCACAACAACCCTGAGAGGCAGGTTGGGCTGAGGCAATTATTGGCCCAAAGCCACTCATGGGTTTCCCTGGCCAAGGGGAGATTTGAAGCTGGGTGTTGCCTCAAAACTCACACACCCAAATGTGCATGGAGCTGAGGATCTATTCCCTGAATTTGAGAGAGAAAACACCTTTACCTGGGATGGGTAGGTGGGTGGCAGCAAGTCTTTTTATAGAGTACAGAAACAAATGATACATTCAGTATATGTGATAAGTCAATAAATAAATGATCAACCAGTAAAATACATTATTGCATGTGAAGTTTGAACAATGGAAAACATTGATTCTAAATAACATTCCACAAGTGACAAATTCATGGGTTACATTATTTTCCCCCAGTTAGGTTAATATCTTTCTTGAAAGTTGCAAGTGTATTCAAGGACTTTGAGAATATGCTTTTTATTTGCGGTTGCTGAAAAGGCAAGTTCTCACATACTAAAATAAATGACCTTGGCTAAAAGAAAAAAAATGCTTTATTACACATAAAAGAAGAGGCCCAGAGTGTCATGTTAGATAAGATAACCTTTGTCACTTTTTTCTGTGAACACACTGGAACACATTAAAAAAATGAAATTGATGCCTGTTCTCAAAAGAATATGTGTTTGTATGCATGTATATATGTGTATGTATATATACACACATATACATACACCCATACTCTTGCACATACATATACGTATTATATATATATACATATATACAGATATACGGATTCCAAAGAAATAAGGTTACCAACCTAATCCAAAAAGAAACCCCCACTAAAATCCAAGACAGAGAACAAGAAAACGGAAAAGCCCTCCTCCCATACATAAAAGGCACCACAGACAGAATCAGCAGGATCCTCCACAAACACAACATCAAGACAGCATTCTGCACAAACCGAAAAATATCCACCATCCTAAGAAACCCCAAAGACAAAATTGAGT
>NW_015388760.1:296791-301842 GCF_001527695.2 Protobothrops mucrosquamatus
GTAGCTAACAAAGTGAGAAAGAGCCTGTGGCATAGAGGACTAATGCTTCTGCTTAACATGCAGACAGCCCAGGTTCGAATCTCGGAAGGGTATGTCTGACTGATGAAAACCAAACAAGGTTAGAAATAGCTATCTCAGTACTCCCTTAATTCTTTGTTAGCATTCCAAATTTTGAAAAAACATATATATATATATATGTATATATATATATATATGTATATATATATATATATATATATATATATATATATATATATATATATATATATATATATATATATATATATATATATATATATACACACACATACATACACACACACATTAAAACAATGTCTCTCCAATTTTGGCTTACTCTGTGATAATGTTAGCAGTGGCTAACGGAAGCTCAGTGCAAAATATATTTTCCGTCCCGGAGATTGATATGTCTTCTGTTTTACAAATAAATGTACCTGGGACTCGTATTTTTAAAATGGTTATGTATGTATGTATGTATGTATGTATGTATGTATGTATGTATGTATGTATGTATATGCATATGTATATAGACACACACACTCATATATATACCTATATATTAATCAAATGTACTAATATCATCTTTTAAAATGCTAACAATGAAGCCTAATATTTGAGGCCCTCCTGATGAAATCACAGCACCACCCTTCGCCAAAAGAGGGAGTCAAGCTATTCTCCAAAGCACCTGAAGGCAGAACAAGAAGCAATGGATGGAAACTAATCAAGGAGAGAAGCAACCTAGTACTAAGGAGAAACTTCCTGACAGAACAATTAATCAGTGGAACAATCTGCCTCCAGAAGTTGTGAATGCTCCAACACTGGAAGTTTTTAAGAAGAGACTGGACAACCATTTATCTGAAATGGTATATAGGGCTTCCTGCCTGAGCAGGGGGTTGGACTAGAAGACCTCCAAGGTCCCTTCCAACTTTATTATTATTGTTGTTGGTATTATTATTATTATTATTATTATTATTATTATTATTATTATTATTATCTGCCCCACTCCCCTTCACAACCACAACGACGGACTTATACCTTCGTCAAAGAGCATCTGGCGGTTTGTTTGCAGCCTTTCCTCAACAGAGGTCGGCACAAGCGTAGTCACTTCCACCCACCATCTCCCTTCCCTCTTGGAAAAACTTCGCAGATTCTCTTACCTCTTTAAATTCTTCCTGCGTCCCAATCCCCTCTGAGTCGCGAAAGAAGAAAAACTAGGATTCTCCGTGAGCAGCAAACCTGTTTTCCCTCAGTCTCACCACTGCCTCCCCCTCCTCCGAGGAGCGCGCCAAGCTTCCGAGAAGGCACCCAACCCTCCGCGCTCGCGCTAAAATTCCAAACGGCCTCGCCCATTTCCGCCTTTACGTCATAATCGCGACGCGTACGCACAGACGCCCGCGCTCAACCCCCCCTCCCCCCCGAGTCTCGGTGTCCGCGCGCGCTTGGCAACCGAATTCGGCTTTTATAATTGCCACCTGCTGTGGTCTTCAGATTCACCTGTCCCTTGTTTCGTTTGTCTCCCGAATCTCCTTAAAAGACGGTTATTTTTTTCCCCTCAGAGCCATCGTTCTGTATCTAGTTTCATCGTGTGCTGCAAAACTCAGGACCATCATAGGGTGGCGGCAAAGAACTGAAGGTTATGTGTATTTATGCCTATTTTTGTGGCATAAAAATACAGTACAGCAGCCTTAGCTAAAAGATAACGTGTTTGCTATGCTCAGTTTTCTGTAGTGAAACTTTAATAAAACGTTGAACAAGGATGCGTTAGGGCAGGCTCTCTATTCATTTCAGCAAAGCCTTATTTCGTCGGTAAAGAATATTAATACCATGGGGGGGGGAATCTAAAACTCTCCACAATATTTACGCCATGCTGTCACTGGGGGGGGGGGAGATCCATTTGTATTAGTGGGATTTAGGATTGTACTATCAATTTTTAAAATTGCAAGTATTTATTTCTAAAATATATTGTCTGCAGTACAGCAGATGCTCTTGGACTGATAACAGCTTTCCAATGTTGAATGACAAGTCTCAGCAATAAGAAAGGTATGAAATACGTTGTCTAGCCATCTATTACCATATAATAGATATATTGATCAAAAGAATATAGTTGTATGAAAGTATTAAACTATGTTTCAGACACAAATTCATATGGGTAAATGACTTATTCCCAGAGTATAAAAATTTTAGAACAGTGGAAAAACCTGTTTCAATGAAGCAGCATTCCCCTTTCCACTCTAGCATGATGATTTATTGATTCTTTTCTACACAAATGCAATGGGGTACAATAAGTACAAAATATTTTTGTAAATATTTCGTAAATTAGATCTATTGACATTTTTGATACAGAGGTTAAGACGGTTTCCTATTGTTTAGATAAAATAGGGGTCTCTAATTCCTTTTTAAAATGTGCATATCAAAATGATTAATCAATAAAATGTATAAAGACTAATGGGCTTCATAAGATTTAATCATCTCTTCTAATCATTTAAGTATCTCTGAAGCTGAAAATGCTAATGGTCCAAATTATGATGGCAATAGATATAAATATTTCCAGTGGCCAGCAACAAGCAAGTACTATTTATCCTTTAATGTAAGAAATGAAAAAGATTTATCCAATAATTGATCTGAAGATGCCAACATTCATCTGTATTTCTAGATTCCATAGTATCAATTTTAGAATGCCATGTTTAGAAATAATGTAATACATTTATCTAGCATCTAGAAAATGTTGAAGAAATTAAGCAGTAAGCTTTTAGTTTCTGCATAATATATTTAGTTTATGGAAACCACAGCAATGGAAGATATTCAGTGGGATTTTTAAAAAAATATACACAAATATACAAGGCTGAACAAGGATACCACAAGTATGCAAGACACTGAGAATGGTGGATTTATTCTTATGTAAAAAGACATTGGTGTCTGGGCCTCCAGACATATAATTAGATGAAAAACATAGACTGCCTCCTAATCTGTGGAATTCACAGGGTATGTCTTGGGGGGAAAAGCAATTTCTAGCTTCTCAAACTCTTTGTGTAGTACGGTCACAGAAATACTATTAGTCCTTGGAAAATATGGTTGACCAAAGCTTTAAAAACTAACATGCAATGTTTTTCACTCTTTAAAAAATGAAAAGTTTTTAATGACAAAATAAAACATAGAGAAAGAAAAAGACACAGTCATTTATATTGGGAATGCAGTTGTTGGTCTTTAAACTTAACACCAAAGATTGCCTAGAATGTTAGATCTTGCTGTTGGAAGTTCTGCAGACCAATATTGTGTTTCAGCATTTTCCAGAAGAGCAGCCGCCTAGGAAAGAGTGAAGACAAGGGAACCATTATTTTATTTTCCAGCTTTGCCATTTACAGAGACTGACTGCAGGACAGCATGAGATGATTTTGGAAATGTCAGTCCTATTCCTCACATAATTAGCTAGGAATCCACTTCTCCAAGATTCAAAATTATTCACCTTCCTTGCGTATATGGTATTCCATAACCCAGTACAGTTTTTTAAACAAATGAAAATACTCAAAAGCATATAGTATTGTTTTAAACAGTAATAATATATTTATCGTTACTTCCTTCAATGATGCTGAAATATATAACTGATTTCTGTTAGCAATCCCTAATACTTTTCACTTAAGCTGAAATCCCAGAGCCTTCAGGACAGTGATTTGCTTAAGATAATACACCGGTTATGTTTGTTTTAACCATGGTTTGTTGATCACAACAGCTAGCTTCACACATCATGTTTTGCAAATCACAACAGCTGGTTTCACCCACAAGATAAATAAATCACATTATAACTTAGGAACCTAGCGAAGATTTAAATATAACTTTTGATGATTGTATGGAATTTTTAATTTTACATAAATGCCTAGAAATGCAGACAGAATGCATGTTTTGGCTGATGGTGGGTATGAAGGTGAACAGAAAATCAACATAATAGGAGATATATGTATTTCACCTTCTTAAATCTTACCTCTATAGCCATTTCCCAGGTATCCATTCATTCCATACTTTGATTCCTTCCCTCCTAAACCAAAAGAAAAAAAGATACCAAAAGATTTACCTCTGGACAATGAATTTTTCTTCTGTTCCTCTTACATCATATCCTTGATTGTTAATACTTCTTTATAATCCTAAGAAGTTTACTATTTAATAAATAATATGAACAAATGTTACACTTTCATATCTGTGTGCAAACTGCAGCACTCCAAAAGATGAATACAAACAACTTAATCATACTTTCCTAACATCTATCTAATCATAACATAAACACGTCCTGGAAGCATTGTTTTTCTATCACATCTCTGTAAAGTTGGCTTCATCTCAATCCCCAACCCATGAGTGAAATAAATCGAAGCCGTCTTTAGCAGTAACGGGGTTAAAGTGATATTTTCTACTTCTATCCAAGGGGTAGCCTCAAAGTATGGTGTTGTGTCCTGAGCCTGCATCTTGCAGGCTCGGGACGTTGCAAGAGTCCCGGGCATTTGCAGAAGCTGCCCGGGACCAGACTGAGCGGCGCCGGCCTTGTGCGCATGCGCAAGGTGGGAAAAGCCCGCCTCATGATTGGTTGAACTTGCCCGGGGATCAGAGGGTATAAATAGAGGCCTGCGTGCCTCTGCTCTGGTTGTTCGTAGAGTGGAGCAAATAATAAAGACTTGTTGAAGATGTATCGTCTCAAGCGCCATTATTCCCAGGACTTAACACTGGCGACGAAGGTGGGATTCAGTCTCTACAGCTAAGAAAAGCTAGAAGACTCACCCAAAGAAGTCCGGGAAAGAAACGGCGTGGAAGTTAGCGTTATCTTGCCAGTACGAAATCGCTGGAGGGTGCCTGCGACCGAAGAAGAAGGAATCTTGATCATCGATCATGGAAAAGGTTGGGCAATTAGAGGCTTTCGACGTCTCTCACCCCGAGAGGTGGGAATCTTACGTGGCAAGAGTCGAGACGTATTTTCGCATCAACCAGATTCGAGAGGAAGGCTTAAAGGCTGCCACATTGTTGTGCGTTTGTGGGCAAGACGCCTTTGAGAT
>NW_015388760.1:302868-304125 GCF_001527695.2 Protobothrops mucrosquamatus
TACAATCCACTGAATTCTTAGGGTTCAAGATTGATGCACAGGGTATTCACCCATCTGATGCTAAGCTCAAAGCTATTCAGAAAGCTCCAAGCCCCAAGTCTAAGGGCGAACTGCAAGCCTTTTTAGGTTTGTTGAATTTCTATCATGCCTTTCTACCTCACAAAGCTGCTATTGCTGAGCCATTGCACAGGCTCCTTGATAAGAATGCGTGTTGGCGCTGGACCAAGGTCCATGAGGCCAGTTTCAATGAGGTCAAAGCTTTGCTTACATCCAATGCGGTGTTGGCTCATTTTAATGAGCAGTTGCCAGTGTGCCTGGCTTGTGATGCCTCACCCTACGGTGTGGGCGCTGTTCTTAGCCATTTGACGGCTGAGGGGACTCAGGTCCCTGTGGCTTACTATTCTAGGACTTTATCTGCTGCTGAGCGCAACTATGCTCAAATTGATAGGGAAGCTTTGGCTTTGGTGGCTGGTATTAAAAAATTCCATGATTTCATCTATGGCCGCCATTTTACGGTCTTCACAGACCACAAGCCCTTACTGGGGCTGTTTACCACCTCCAAACAAACTCCTCATATCCTATCCCCTCGTATGCTCCGTTGGTCCATCTTCCTCTCAGCTTATGACTATTCACTGGTCTATAAGCCTGGCAAGGAAATGGGTCATGCAGATGCTTTGAGTAGGCTGCCATTACCTACTGTGGAGCCTGATCCAGCTCCTGCTGTACACATATTGTCAATTCAGGAGTTGCCTGAATGCCCCCTCAATGCTAGGGATGTGGCTGCTGAAACTGCCACTGACCACACGCTCAAACGCGTGCTGTCATGGGTTCTCTCTGAGTGGCCTGACAGGTGCCCTGCAGAGGAATTTCAACGTTTTTGGGTCAAGAGGCACGAGTTGTCCACTTTCAACGGTTGTCTCCTATGGGGATCGAGAGTTGTGATCCCGGCCTCATTGAGGGCTAGAATCTTGGTCTCATTACATGAGGGTCACCCTGGAATTGTAAGGATGAAGGCGCTTGCTCGCAGCCATCTGTGGTGGCCTGGCATTGACCGGGCTATCGAGTCCCAAGTACATGGATGTCATACCTGCCAACAGTCCAGACCTGAAATGCCCCAGGCCCCTGTACACAGGTGGGAGGAAACACACACTCCATGGTCTAGAATACATGTAGATTACGCTGGGCCCTTTCAGGGTCAATTCTTCCTGGTTGTTGTTGATAGCCATTCCAAGTGGCTGGAGGTCGTGCCTGTGTCTT
>NW_015388760.1:305119-310771 GCF_001527695.2 Protobothrops mucrosquamatus
TGGTTCAAAGGAACAGTCCCACACCTTATACATTGTGTAACCTTATTTCATTATTTAATTATATTACCATCTATAGGATGGCGTCCATGTGGGCGCAATCTTATTTCATCCAGGGGAAAGGGGTGTTGTGTCCTGAGCCTGCATCTTGCAGGCTCGGGACGTTGCAAGAGTCCCGGGCATTTGCAGAAGCTGCCCGGGATCAGACTGAGCGGCGCCGGCCTTGTGCGCATGCGCAAGGCGGGAAAAGCCCGCCTCATGATTGGTTGAACTTGCCCGGGGATCAGAGGGTATAAATAGAGGCCTGCGTGCCTCTGCTCGGGTTGTTCGTAGAGTGGAGCAAACAATAAAGACTTGTTGAAGATGTATCGTCTCAAGCGCCATTATTCCCAGGACTTAACATATACCAAATATATTACGCTCTGGTAATAATTCCCATTGCGATAAGTCAGAGGACTGATGGTCTCTGGGAACAGCAGCATGACTGGGATTCATAGGATGCAGAATAGTTTTCTGTCATGGATGGGTGGAAATTTAAAGCAGCTGTTTGCTGAGGCTATGCTAGCATTTTTTCCCCCTTTCTCTTTTGTGTGGAATGATGAGGGGATTTTGTTGCTGCAGGTTGATCTTTCTTCTATCCCACAAGCAAATCTGTTCATGCTGCCTGTCAGCAGGCATTATTAAGAATATATATCTGTAGCACTGTACATCCATAGATACAGTGCAGATGCTGGGGGAAATGGCTGATGTGCTATCTTTTCACAATATGGTCTTCAGCGCAATAGAAATGAGGTAGGGAGTTCTAGGGCCCATAGTAACTTGGAGTAGGGCCCTGATTGGCTCATGCATTCCAAGGTCTTGCTACAGTTGTTAAACTAGTAACACAGTTGCTTTTATATGCTTTTTAAAAGGTGGGATGTACATCAAAAAATATGAATGAGAAATGAAATGCAAATACAATTGAGGAGACTATGGTAATAGCATTAACAACAAAAATGAAATTTTCTTCTGATGAACGTATAGCTTAATTTTGAGGATCTCTGCAGTCCAAGGCATGGTTGCTTTGTTGTGTTAAGGGCAGGGCTAAGTCACTGGGATTCCTGAAATCATATTTGTGTTCAGTTAAAAATTATATTTGAAAGAAAAAAGGATACATATAGCAATTAAAACTATCTAAAACTGCTTGTAAGGTGGAATAGTATCATCTTGTGAAGGTAGCATAATAGTAGGAAAACCTTCAGGGAAGGAAACCTGCCTTCAGAAAACTGGATTTGCCTTCTAAAAAAGCCCAGGAAGTCTGCAGAGATGTCTGGCCCATATTTTGCAGCATGCAAGATGTAAATAGGTTTCAATATTCTGGCCATATAGATCTCCCAATGACATGCCAAGTACATTTTCAAATCTTTCCCAGTCACAGAAGTGTGAAGTGCTTTTAATGGCAGCTTGTCCACCATCAGATCAGGGTCCTATCACTCATGCTTTGGCAACATCCAGATTAGCTGATCATGAAGTGCTCTTTGTAGGGCTGTACTTGAAAGTGTGTTTGGAAATCGATTATTTCTGACCTATGTTCCTACACGTTTAAGGGGGGAGAGGCAAATAAGAGCACTGTGCTCTGATTTTCATTGTTTCACTGGTTATAGTTGGTTGCTGATGGGTAGAGGGATTTATTTATTATGCTTGAATCTGTAGGTTTTTTTTAAAATATATATTCCATCTTTATTACTTTACAAGTAACTCAGGGAGGTGAACATAATATATACAATACTCCTTCCTCTTCCTACTTTTTCCCACAACGATAATCCTGTGAAGTGAGTTGGGCCTTAAGAGAGAGAGTGACTGGCCAAAGGCACCCAGCTGGCTTTCATGCCTAAAGCCAGATTAAAACTCAGTCTCCTGATTTCTAGCCTGGTACCTTAACCACTAGATCATACTGATTCTCACATAAACCTTACCTGAACTCAGGTAAGCAGAGAGGTCTGAAATGCGGGAGGTAGCTATATAAAACAAGCCTTCTCAACAATAGTCCTTAGATTAGGAAGTACCACTGAGTAAACACATAGTATGCTTCACTTAAAACTTTAAGTGACAAACACTTGCTTTCTCCAAAGGGTATTCCTACTGATCACCATAAAGCTTCCTTTATGTTATTACACTAAAACTTTTAAAGAACAATGCTTTGTTTAATACTAGCTTATTGATTATTATGAATTCATTTTTTTATTAAATTGCCTGGTGGTTCCTTCTACTTCAAGCAGTTAGATATAACAATGTTAAAGAATACAGTCCTTAAGGATCTTATATTGAAAGACTCCAGAATTACCCAGACACACAGTTTGAAAAATAATTGCTCATTCCAAAAATCTGGAAATTATTTCAGGCAAGTTTTAGGCTATTAGCAAATGAGTAAAAAACATGGGAAAACAGAACTGTGGTGCCACTTACGATATCCTCCTAGTGGCTGTCCAGGGCCTAGCAGACTACCATATCCTCCTGGGGCTTGCCCTGCAGCAAGGGGGCCATATCCACCTGCCAGATAAAAAAAAGAGGCAAGATAATCTTCAATGGTACTATGAACCTTTCCTCCCCGGTGATCCTTAACTTAGCTCAGCCAATGCTCTTTTTATATCCACGTCCTGATGAGATACTGATGTGCTATTTTGGTTCTTATTATCACTCTGATTGGCTACTGAAATGTCCTTATTGATAATAGTGAGGATATTTGCTGACTGGCTGATGAACAGCTAATGGCATCTCACCTAAAATACAGGGACTTTTCCAGGATCCATTGATCAAAGCTGTTTTGATCAAATAAATACACCCGTCTAAAAGGGGGTGGGTAGTGCAAAAAAAAAAAAAGGTCTATTGCCCATCATGGTTCTGTGTTGACTTTAGCAGAGTTAGTGTTAAAATCAGCATAAGATTGTTTAAATCATAGGCTAGAGTGAGATAAAGCTAGTATCATGTGACAAAGGGAAAAAATTAAGATTAAGACTGTCAGAACATTCTAATGCTAATTACATAACCAGTAGCAGGATGAAGAGTAAGAGTCTTTTCTGTGTGTGTGTGTGTGAAGGCTCACACTTAACCTTACCTGCCCCCAGTCCATTAGCTTGAAGGTCTCTACTGTTCAAATATCCTAGTCCATTTCCGTTGCCTGCAAAGGATGGAAAAATAGAAAGGGGAAAACGTACAAGATAGGAAATCACATCAAATGCCCTGTCACTATGCTCCCCTCCTGGAAATTTTGATCCTTGGAATGGGAATCTAGGAAGTATTGTTGACCATTACTTGCCAATAATGACCTTCAATTATCCATATAGAACCTATGTTTTCCATCTAAAATAGGATAATTGAAAATTCAATGGAAGTATATTTCAGTCTCCTGAGATACTCTGCTGGCAATATGAGAACTATTCTTCAACTGTATCCAGTTCAGGCAATACAGTATATTTCCATATATAATACAAAACTTAAGGAGCACTGAACAGACTGTCCTCTTTGAATGGTCCAGTTGTGCTGTCAACAGCAGCAGCTAGTCATCGAAAGATATAACACAATTATCTGCAGAGGGGAAGCTTTATGTAGACACAAAATTCTCTCTCTCTCTCTCTCTCTCTCTCTCTCTCTCTCTCTCTCTCTCTCTCTCTCTCTCTCTCTCTCTCTCTCTCTCTCTCTCCATTTATTTCTGATTTTCAAAATCTGCACGGGAGTGGAATGGGGGAATGCCAATTTGCAGTTCTTTTGGATGGGAGAATTTATTTCATTTGAGAGAAAATAGCCATTTTGCTATTTAAATTGTATTTTAACAAATGTGATGTCAAAAGTTACACATCTGGTGTTTGAGGCAGATACATTCTATCAGCTATGGGTTCAATCTGACTTAATAAACTCAACCACTTTGGTTTGCAAATCATGATTTATAGCAGTGTGGTGTATAAACTTAGGTGATTGCAGTTTATTTGAGAAAGCATAATTGAATCATATCTTAGTATAATACATCATTCATTTAAAGCAGAATAATTCCTTTTTTTCTGGGCTTGTTTTAACAGGCTAACCTAACAGCTCCACAGAATTTGAAAATGTTGCCCTGGGGTATGAAAGAAAAGAAAGAGGCAGAGTAAAATGGTGCTCCTTTATTACATCAATCATATGCTAAGTAAGTGTTTTCTAACTTGGTCACTCACACACTGAGACTCTGAGGAAGATATGATAATGAATACTTTTGCCTTTTCAAGATGAACTATTGTTAAATTCCTATTTCCATCCTAGCTTGTAAAAGGTTCAATTTCTTACCATCCAATCCTATTGCCTGGGCATGCTGGGATTCATATCCTACTTGTGGCCCACCTGGGTGAAAGACACCAAAAAGCAGGAAAGTGAAATTTTAAAACAACAGATACAAGAATTTTTTATATTGCACAGGACTCTCCAGATGTAATCTAGGGATTTTGAGGTTGATGTCATATCTACAAGGGTTCCTTGCAACATAGTAGACTTGGCCTGCAGCATTATCTTTCTACTAAGTAGGGAGAGGAGCTTTCTCCTTCCAAAGCCCATACTGGCAAGGAGTAATCATATAGCCTGATCCTACCTAGAGTGAAGGAGATAGGGGCTGCAATACAGTCTCCAAACTTTTCGGGACAAAGGAAGCCATCTGCTGATGTCACCAAAAGGGCTGTTCTTTCTTTGGTATTTTTTCCCTTTTTTTAAATGTAGCAGTTGAGAGAAGGAGCCCCTGAGGGACAAATTACTCCTATTTAAGAGGGTCCTTAAAACCCCCGTTTCAGATTGTCATCTGGAGGGTAATTCATGTGTTTTGGAGGAATTTAAGGAGCTGTTCACCTCCTAAAACCTACTGTTCCCATTCCCTTATTTAATTTTGGAAAATAAAACACACACACACACACAAAAAGAAGAAAAGAAAAATGAAGTGATTGTAGGGAGAGACATTGGGGTATGTGTGACATGTGGCCCTGATCACTTTTGTACTAACCAATTTTACTGGTATAGAAAAGGAAGTTGCTGTGTCCCACTATGTCATATTGAAAGCATTAGACCATAAGTTGATCCAGGTGTCTGAAACAAAATGTAAACCAAGGGCAGGATATCCATCAAAGATAATTTAGAACTCTGGAAAACAATTGCAAAACAACCAGAGGAGTGCAGGAAAAGAGTTCCATAACAGTCTTACCAAATGGTCCTGCTTTACCCTCAACTCCAAGACCAGCAGGTTGAGCACCATATGGCAGCTGGCTGGGGTCTCCTAGAAGAAGGAAATATTTAGCTTCAGTGCAAGAGATGTGATTTACAAAGAAATGAATGTCCTGCACCAGGCAGTCTACTCCTGAACTTCAGTTTACAGTAGCTTTCTAAGAAGACAACTCTTTAATACATTTCCTAGGAATGCCACTCTATTATTGTTGTCTTTGACCAGAAGAGAAATTCAATTGGTATAAGGATGCAGGTTAGATCCTACCTAGTGGCGATGAGGGTGGCGAGGTCTAACTACTACTCCACCCTCATTGCGTCATCAGATAATCGCCCGGCCACCCTCTTCAGGGTGACCCGCTCTCTCCTTCAGTTGAGGGGGGGGAGGATCCCCTGGAGGGGAGGGCCGAGGATTTTGCTCAATATCTGTATGACAAAGTCGCT
>NW_015388760.1:312046-318418 GCF_001527695.2 Protobothrops mucrosquamatus
TAAGGGGTATTTTAATTTGGTTTTAAAATAATTTTAAAAAAGAAAAGGCCAACAATTAAATATTTCATTTTAACTACTTTTTAAATTTAGTATTATTGTATTAGTTATTCTGTTTTAAACTGGCTGTAAGCCGCCCTGAGTCCGCTAGGAGAAGGGCGGGGTATAAATTTGAATAATAAATAAATAAATAAATAAATAACCCTTTTCGCCCTTATGTGTTGGACTTCTTCCCCATATTGATGATAAAAGTATAATTCTACTCGCCTATGACATTTTTGAAATAATCATTTCAATTCTTAGAAGCATTACCTAGTTGGGAAGATATCTCTTTGCCTACAAATCTTCTAATCTGTTTACAGGTAGAACACCATTCTAACAAGTCTAAAAATTGGGATCTTTAAAAAGACTAAACCTTGAGTTAGTTAGCATTAAATTTAATGCTATGTTAAATTTAAACATATGTTATTTTTTCTGTTCTTATATAGTGTAAAAATAATCCCAGTACAATTCATTCTGCTCTACACACACCATATCTGCCAGCACCATAATCTCCCAGGCCGGTAGCTTCTGGTTGCTGTGGTTGTCCTCTGTATGGAAGTTGTCCAGCCCCTGTAATAGAGATGGCAGTCAGAAGATTAACTGGAACAGAGACAATCCCAGTCCCTCTGTAGCCATCTTCCCACATATTAAAACAAATCTGCAAGTGCTCCCACACTACACCTTTAATTTAAATTAAATGGAATCGGTATTCCCTCTCTCCAGGAATCTGAAGCTCTAGGACAGCTGTCCCCAATGTGGCACTTTGCTAACAGATCAAAACTTCCATCATCCACAGTGGCTTTCTATCTAGTACCTTGGAGGACACCACTGTTGAGAAAGAAGCTTAAGGAGATGTGTGGCTATTCCACAAAAAATTCTCTTTGCCTTCTTCAAATAATATGATTTTTTGGGAGGAAGCCATGATGGAAGGGCTTAAAACCAGAATAATGGTCAATGTAGTTCTGCTCAGGCCATTCCAAGATCAGATCTTTGGTGCTCAGAGCTTGCTAAGCACTTGGCAAAGTCCACTTAGCTAACTTCAAGCTGCACAAAGGTTTGTTGGGTTGCCAGGGAGTGGCAGAGGAATGCTGCTCTTCATTCTGTCATAGCTTGGAGACTCACCTCCATACTTGGTGGAGGCAGCAGCAGCAGCAGCAGCAGCTGGACTGCCTAGCTGACCGCCATATGGAATCTGGACACCTGTGAATGAAACCAGCCTAAAGATTGTGTTCACATGACACACTTAAGCCATCATCATAACTATGGTTTTTTCGATTAACCTAATTTTCTGCATTTACATAACATTCTGGAATTTAAACAAGACATATCAGCTGAATTTGCACAAAAGTGAGGCTAAAATGTGATTAGCTACCATCTGCAAACATGGCCTACATCTCAGCATTGATTCAATAAATGAAAGCAAATATACGTGTGTCCCAGGATAATGTTGCAGGATCCAATCTGGGTCGGTCACCGGGACCAGAAGAAGTTTAGTCTTCTGAGCTTTGGACTTGTGCTGGAGCCCATCCTCAGGGAAACTTTTCTTTAGCAGGGTGTGTGCTGTTCTGCATGTGGTATTGAAGCCTGGGAAACAGGCCGCTCGTCAATCAACAGGAGTGCTGATTTACCACCAGCCTATCAAGTACTTAGAGGGTGAGGGCTGGGCAAAACAAGCAAAATGATAGTTTACAACTTAAAAGCCAGCCATCAACACACCCCAATCAACATCTAAAAAGCCACATACAACAGGCACTATAAATACCACTCACCGACCCAGATTGGATCCTGCATTGATTCAATGATTCAATACCGATTGCGATTAATTTCTTGCAAATATGCATATTTCCCCAAATCTACTTTCTTCAAACTGAAGAAAGTATTCACTCCCCAACCCTACAGTTGTAAATAGTAGGAGAAACTGGGAACACTAGTTTTGAGAGTAAAGGTGAATGAGTCCCTGTGGATTTGACTCCGCTAGTTGCTGAATGCAGGGGGCAGTGCTCATCTCTGTTTCAAGGGCCACTGAGCCAGCGCTGTACAAAGACATTACTGCGGTCATGTGGCCTGCATAATATCACAGTCCATTGTTACCTTCCCACCAAAGTGGTACCTATTTATCTACTCGCATTTGCATGCTTTCAAACTGCTAGGTTGACGGGAGCTGGGGCAAGGACGGGAGCCACCTTGCTGCTTGGGTCTCGAATCTGAGCTGTCATGTTTTCCAGCCAAAAAGCCCAGGGTCTTAATCGCTGAGCCATCACACCGCACTACAGTAATTCTGAGAGTGAAAGAACTAGAATAAGATCTTCTGCATTTTAAAGCCAATATATTTACAGGGAAGGCTTGTTTCAACCTGAGACCACAGTAGTGATGGGGTAAGAATGCCTTTGACGCTAAAAATTGAAATAAATGAAACATAATTTTTGATAGGTGGATAAAAAATGCCAAATCCAGTCTGAACTGTGGTTGACTGTGTGATGAAC
This sequence comes from Protobothrops mucrosquamatus, assembly GCF_001527695.2. Lineage (NCBI taxonomy): Eukaryota > Metazoa > Chordata > Lepidosauria > Squamata > Viperidae > Protobothrops > Protobothrops mucrosquamatus. Next base: position 314,569 of record NW_015388760.1, read on the forward strand.
CATAATTTAAGTCATTTTCTCATCCAAATTTCTCCTTTTGGAGCTACACAATGCCTCATAAAATAAATCGGGGTTATATGGTACTGGGATAATTTCAGATTAGAAATTGGTACAACAAAGACATGGCAGGAAAAGCCTATTCCCATTGTAGCCCTGATTAAAATTTGCAGATTGACTGACTGGATTTGCATAACATTTTAAGCCATAGTCTAGTTGATTTAGAGGTAGTTTGTACTCAGCTGGTATATTTTACAGACCATAGTTTATCGTTTAGTCTAAGGTAAAAGCTGCAGACATTTGAAATCAATGGTTTGTGGCTTAGCCCAATGTGGTTTATTCAAAAACCATGATTGAAATGAACCATGGCTTAGCACAATGTGTGAAATCAACACATTTGCTCTTGCAAAATGCTGATCCATCTAATTATAAATCTCACTGGAACAGAGAAAGCTTTGCAGCTCAGTAGGCCATCTCTTTTAGCTGAATATTAGATATTCCTGCCTTCTGCCTTCTAGATAGGCTGGGATTACAACTGCAAGGATTGCAAGACATCATGGGAAACTGGTATATTATTCGATCCTTTTAATTAGCTATATTAGTGGCTGGGCCTGGGGTTCTAACCTTGAGCCATACTCAAAGGAGCATTTTTATTGCTATGAACCTTGAACTTCACTGAAGGGAGATAGTATAGTTGTCTGGGTCTCATGTAAATTGCCTTGCACCTTCAACTAATGCTCCTTACACTTTCACCTGCTCACATGGCTGCCTCCCTAACTGTCACACTTTCTTGGCTGAAGCGCACAATAACCCAAATAAGCTCTCACACTGAGCTAGAGATCCATGATTGATAACAAATTCTGTAGCCCACTTCTTTCTTACTCTTTGGTTTCTTCATACTATCTCAGTTCCAAATGGATTTCCCCATCACTACCAATATAGTGCAGTGGTGGCAGCTGCTGAATTTGAACGTGAGTAATCGACATTCAAATATGGCCTTTGTCATCAACTTGACCAGAAGGCTTAAGCAGCTTGCCATCTGGTTAGCCTACCCTCCATTATCAGTTGTTATGTTAAAATGGTTCTCTAAACTCTTTGGAGGAAAGGAGAAAAACAAATTAATGCCATCCATCCTCATTCCCACCTGGCTGAGCTCCAACAAGAGGGAATCCATTGGCTCCAGCTCCATAGCCTGAAAAAGTAAAAGAAGATGTCATTTGTCTAGCCAGCTAGAAACTCATGCCACCAATCACGAATTATCTATTGTGTATTCTAAAGCAGCTGAATTCAGATAAAGAAGACAGCTTTTATTTTTTTAATGCATTGGTCAACAGCGCCACATTCTGGACATACCTATTTATTGCAGCAAGTGATGTGCAACAACATTTTTGTTCATTCATGCAGCTCTCTCTGTTTCTGAATTAGTGATGCCAGGGAAAACCAGGAGCAGTTTGCATGAAAGAGAAATGCAGCCATGATTTTTATCTGCTTTGTGAAAAACCAGGGTACAGGTAGCCCTTAACTTACAACCATTTGTTTAGTGACTGAAAAATGTCCAGTCCTCGCTCTTATGACTAGTCCTTGCACTTCTGACTGTGACAGCAGCCCAATGTTCACATGATTGCAACTCGAATGTTTGGCGACTGATTCACATTTGTGACTGACTGCAGCATCCTGCAGTCACATGATTGCGATTTGCTACCATTTTTGTTGATTTACGGCAAAACTCCACAAAACAACTGTGGCATTTTCTTAATGATCCTGGGTTCACTTAATGTGAAGTGACGATTCACTTAAAAATGGTTGTAAAATTGAGTCTATCTTGACTTATGGCCGCAATGACTTACGATGGAAATTCTGGACATTGGTTGAGGACTACCTGTATCTCAAGTATCCCAAAACAAGATGGCAGAAATGGAAACAAAGAGGAAAATGAAAGGGGAATCTGTACATAATAGTGTGTCCAAAGAAGCTGCTTTATAACAAATTTATTGCTCCTTAGCTCAATACTGGTCACTCTGACCCACCTCCTACCAGGCGTTCCTTGACTAGAAGTTGGCACGTGCTGAATTTTTACATGCAAGTCCATGAGTACATTATCATTAGTGTATCATTAGTACAACTCTATGAAGAGGCTTACTTGCATAATACCTACATGTGCCTCTTTTGAAACAATCCAGTCTGACAATATGTGTAGCTTTCTTACCATTGCCATATCCATTCTGCATCCCATTGCTTGGGAAGCTTCCAGCTCCAACACCACCCATATATCCTGTGGAAGAAAATACGCAGTTAAAAACCAAGACACAAGTAGACACACACACACACACACACACACACACACACACACTTTTCCTCTTTTTCCTTATCTTTTGCTTAAAGCTCAGATAGCAGGGTTGACATGGAAAACTGGAAGTAATTACTTCTGAATATTTGTAAAGGATCTTTCCTGTTCAGATAAGGAGACATCAGGGACAAAGAATAGCTAAAAAATACATTTTAAAAAGAAAATTGGGCCTAAATATCTCCCTTTGGAGAGATAAACCTTTAGAAAACTCCCAGTGACTCTATATCCACATTTTGCAGCTAAACCCCCTATGGATTAATTCCTAGGTTATCAAGCTGGGTTCAGAAATGAGCCCTGTTTGTAACTTGCTCAGGGTAATCAGACGCTAAGAATGTTTTGAATGCTTTCCTTCATAATCTTCTCTGATCCTTGCCTTGTTGCCACCTTTGTTCTTCATTTCCCTGGCACTAGTAACAACGGGAAGATCTGGCTGACCCAATCCCTAAGAGCAATCCTTTGCTCCTTTCTTAATCCCTTGAGTAGTGCAACAGCAATGTATCATACTGTTATGCTAGAGAGCTTAGTATACAGTGTGTGATTTCCCAGGATTCCCTTGTCTTTATGATATCAGATATCTGATGAACATGGATACAATAGCACTCAAGCTCAAGAACACTGCATTATGGGATTCCCTGTTGTTGATACTATATAGGTAGTCCTTGACTTATGACCACAGCTGAGCCCAGAATGTTATTTGTAAGTTGTTGCAATCATTAAGTGGATCACCATGTGACCTGACTTGATTTTATAACCATTTTTACAATTCTCACAAAATGAGTCATTGTGGTTGTTAAGTAAACCTTGTGGCCGTTAAGTGAACCATGTGGTCATTAAGTGATTCTAGCATATATAATGAGCGTATTTTGCCATTTTCTGCAAAATTTCAAAATTCCATCAGAGCAAGATCAAAGGGTGAAGCTTCTGATCACTTATTTAAATATCCTAAGTGACATTTAGAGATATTATATACTTGTTCATTAGAGAACAAACAAAAGTATACAATATCATCAAGAGAGTAAAAGAATTGAAATGGAAATGGGCTAGTCCAGGGGTAGGCAACCCAAAACACTCAAAGAGCCACTTGGACACGTTTCCCACCGAAAACAAAACACTGGGAGCCGCAAAACCCTTTTGATATCTAAAATGAAGATAACACTGCATATATCCTTTTTTACCTTTAATATATATATATTATATATATTAAAGGTAATATATATATATACATTATATATGCCAGTGGGGTTTGAGCTGATTGGGTGGGAGCTTGGCTGTGTTCTGATTGGGTGGAGGTGTGTTCTGATTGGTTAAGGAGCTTGGCTGTGCTCTGATTGGATGGGGGGTTGGCTGTGCTCTGATTGGCTGGGGAAGTGTTCTGTTTGGGTGGGGGCTTTGTTGTGCTCACCAGCTCAAATCCCCCTGCAACTCAAACTAACCTGAGCACAACAAAGCCCCCATCCAATCAGAGCACAGCCAAGCTCCTTAACCAATCAGAACACACCTCCACCC
>NW_015388760.1:320187-322118 GCF_001527695.2 Protobothrops mucrosquamatus
GAATCAGCAGGATCCTCCACAAACACAACATCAAGACAGCATTCTGCACAAACCGAAAAATATCCACCATCCTAAGAAACCCCAAAGACAAAATTGAGTTAGAAAATCAAGGAGTATATGAAATCCCATGCACCGCCTGCCCCACCACATACATCGGACAAACCAACAGAAGAATAAATGCACGCATTGAAGAACACAAAAACTCAGTCAGAAAAGAGGAACCAACTTCTTCCCTGGTCCAACACCTTAAAGCCACAGGACATAAAATTGACTTTAAAAAGACCAGAACTATTGCCAAAACTGAACACTTTAACAACAGAATAATCAGAGAAGCCATCGAGATAGAAAAACCCCCACACAGCATGAATAAACGAGATGATACCTCCCACCTACCAGCCATTTGGAAACCCACCCTTATTGGCAAACGAGTCCCTAACACAAAGAATGACACCAGACCCACACTCACGAAAACTACACAGGATGTCACCACCACACATCCACGCAAAAAGCAAACCCAAACCCACACACATGATGAGGCACGACCACAAACTAGAAGCCAGTCCACAGCTGCATCATTAGCCACTTTAAACCCCTCCAGTCCATACATGAAGCAAACTGACACCCACCATAAAGATGCGGCACGACCACGAACACGAAGCCAAACAACAGCAATGAAGCTCACCATCTCAAATCCCCCTGCAACTCAGACTAACCTGAGCACAACAAAGCCCCCACCCAAACAGAACACTCCCCCATCCAATCAGAGCACAGCCAACTCCCCATCCAATCAGAGCACAGCCAAGCTCCTTAACCAATCAGAACACACCTCCACCCAATCTGAACACAGCCAAGCTCCCACCCAATCAGATCAAACCCCACTGGCAGTTAAAAGGAAGAAACAGCTGCGATCACACACTCCTCCTAGAAGCACGAAGCTGAAGACACCAGCCTGAAGATGACGAATGTGACTTCGTGGAAACGTCGCCAAGACACTTCTAATTTTACGCGGGAGAAAACCCGAATAACCAAAGACGTACATATATATATATATATATATATATATATATATATAAAATTGGATTGCTAACAAAGAATTAAGGGAGAACTGGAATAGCCATTTCGAACTTTTTAGTTCTTTTCAACCAGACATACCCTTCTGACACCCACCATAAAGATGTGGCACGACCACGAACACGAAGCCAAACAACAGCAACGCAGCTCACCATCTCAAATCCCCCTGCAACTCAGACTAACCCAAGCAAAACAAAGCCCCCACCCAAACAGAACACTCCCCCATCCAATCAGAGCACAGCCAACCCCCCATCCATTCAGAGCACAGCCAAGCCCCTTAACCAATCAGAACAAACCTCCACCCAATCAGAACACAGCCAAGCTCCCACCCAATAAGATCAAACCCCACTGGCAGTTAAAAGGAAGAAACAGCTGCGATCTCACATTACTCCTAGAAGCACGAAGCTGAAAACACCAGCCTGAAGATGATGAATGTGACTTCGTCGAAACATCGCCAAGACACTTCCAATTCTACGCCGGAGAAAACCCGAATAACCAAAGACCTACATATATATATATATATATATTTCTAATAACACTAAAACTAAAACAGTGACTCCTGGGTGTGATCATCTTTCCAAAAACAAACTGTGAACACCAGGAGTATATCAAACTATACAAAGTTTAATAACATAAAACATAAAACAAAACTACACCAAGCTTAACAACGGGGGGAATGAGAGCCGGATGGAGGTGGAAGGGAGGAGGAGGGAAGTTAAGGAACGGATGAGGAAGACGGCTAAAAGGCCCCAGGGAAGGAAAGGTAGCAACTGGACTGGCAGTGAGGATGATGGGCAAAAGGAGGGGGATAGAGAGCAGGGGACAGTGGGGTTGGCAATACAACACAGAAAAGATGGTGG
>NW_015388760.1:325623-328336 GCF_001527695.2 Protobothrops mucrosquamatus
TGATAACCAATCATTGTAACATTCTCATTAACCCCTTTAACTATCCTTCTATCCTTATTTCTGCTGCCTTTCCGTGTCAAACCACCATGGGGGCGTATCACCTCATTAGGTTTACAATCACTCTCCAGATGTTTCCTCTCATCTAGAATGGAGTGTGTTTTGCAATCCATCGTCTCTCCTTGTTGAAAATCATCCTTCCCACCATCCCATTTATCCATATGGGGTTCTGACACAGAGGCACATCCCTCCAGTTTATCAGAAGGTCTCCCTTGCCATCGTATCATTGGGAGACCATCTTTAGGAACCTCATCAAGACAATTGGATACCTCTATATAACCCTTTCCCTCACCCCCTTCTCCAGTCTTATGTAATCCTAATGGCACGAATGTGTCGGCATGTGCTGTTTGTGGGGGCTGCTTACACATTTCCTCCATTTGCTTCCTCTCATCACCTCCCTGCGTATCATTTAACTTCAACTGTAAAGCAGTAACCACGATCTCCTTTTCCCTTTCATCAGTGTGAATAGCGCACTGGGGGGGTGCTCCCACTCTCCATTAGAAAGCCCTCGCCCGCCACCCTCTACCGTCGAACAGCCCTGAGAGCTTAAGTTCGGAGCTCCTATGTTATGCTGTGTCATGCAGTGAGCCGTCTTCTCCACCTGCGTAACTGTTTCTGAGTAGGGAAGTCTCAAATCCTCCCTACTCCACGTGCCCCCAGACGGAGGAGTGCAGCGGGGGCGTGATAAAGAATCCGGGGGTGGCAATAACCCAAGTTGCTGCGGACAACCATCACAGCACTTGCCAGGCAGGGTGCTCTCCCCTCCTTTCAGACATCTTTCCCAATGCGGAAACGTCTTTGGAGTAGTAGCTGTTGAATTATCCACGCTCGAGGGTCTCAATGTTAGTGTTGGTCTCTTTGTAGTTCTTATTGCTGCTCTCGTGATCCTGACGCTGTCGGCATGCCCGTCGTCACCCATCTCACGAGCATGCATGTTCTCAGGTGGGGGTCGGGGGTCAGTATGGCCATAGTTCTTATTATGAGCGGTCCGGCTCAAGTGGTTACGTACCTCCCAAGCTCTTAATGTCAAATACGCGGGGCATAGGTCTATATGTTGGTTGATGGAAAATTCATCAGACAGCCAGGCCTCCTTGAGCAACCTACCATACTTAGTGGCGTCATTGGAGATAACCTCCGCTGTGTCAAAACTAAATTTGTGGCCATGCTCCACCATATGAGTGAGGATCTGAGAGTATTGTTCTCCCCTTCTGACGGCCAATCTATGTTCCTGGACTCTTGTTCTGACTCTTTTAGATGTTTCACCTACATAATTGCTGGGGCAGCCTTCACAGCTGATTTTATAAATCACCCCAGACTTCTCAGCAGTAGGGAGGGGATCTTTCGGTCTCATAAGGCAAGAACGAAGAATCCGGCTGGGCTTATGCGCTACCATGATACCATAAGGAGTCAACAGCCTAGCAGTGGCCTCAGAGACATTGCTGACATAGGGAAGGGTAACACGTGTCGTTTGGGAAGGGAGTTGTCTCACCTGTTCATTGTTAGAAGGTCTAGAGTAAATACCATAGCGCTTAATAAACCTGGCAGGGTACCCATTCTGCCTACAGATGCGGAAAAGATATCTTCTTTCCTGCGCCCTAGCTTTGGCTGAATTGCAGTGTGAGTCAACCCTTTTGAAAAGGATCCTAACACAGCTGATTTTGTGAGCCACTGGGTGATTGCTATGGTAGTGCAAGATCCTATCTGTGTGTGTGGGTTTACGGTACACCATGGTCTTCAGGGTCCCATCAGGTTGGCGATGGACCAGGACATCTAAAAATGCCAACTTTCCCTGATGCTCTTCCTCATCCGTAAACTGTATATCCACACACACGGAATTCAGTGTATTCACAAAATCAGCTTTGTGACTCCTCTTAATGACGGCGAAAGTGTCGTCAACGTAGCGTGCCCAGAACTTGGGACGGTATCTGGCCATCGCCACGCGTTCCAATTGTTGCAATATGGCTTCGGCTATGACGCTGGAAATAGGGGAGCCCATGGGAGTGCCCTTAACCTGCTCATACGTATTCCCTTGGAACGTAAAAAAGGTTTTAAGGCATAACCCCAACAGATCTATAAGGTCATCCGGACGGAGGGAATCTTGGGATGACCCAAGTCCTCTATGATGGGAAAGAGAAGTACTCCCTTAATTCTTTGTTAGCAATTCAAATTTTGGAATATATATATATATATGTAGGTCTTTGGATATTCGGGTTTTCTCCCGCGTAAAATTGGAAGTGTCTTGGCGACGTTTCGACGAAGTCACATTCAGGCTGGTGTTTTCAGCTTCATGCTTCTAGGAGTAATGTGAGCTCGCAGCTGCCAAGACACTTCCAATTTTACGCCGGAGAAAACCCGAATATCCAAAGACCTACATACCCGCGAAAACCTCAGAAAACAAATATATATATATATGGTTGCAAATAACATAAAAGACAGACGAATGACTCCTGGGAATATCCATGGTACAAAATAAAAATGCGAACACCAGGAGAATATAAGACAGTTAAAAGTTTAGTAAAAACCTTAAAAACTTTTAAAAGCATACAATCATAGGGGCATACTGACAGGGTGCTCTAAAAGAAAAAAAAGGCATTAATAAATATATATATATATATATATATATATATATATATATATATATATATATATATATATA
>NW_015388761.1:0-4372 GCF_001527695.2 Protobothrops mucrosquamatus
ATGCCCGTTGCTGGTTGGCTAACTAGCAACAGGGTCTTGCCAGCCAATGGAATTGTGTGATTACAAGCCAGGGGAATCCCATAAAAGAGGGCTCCCCTGGCCCAGAGAGCCAGTCCGGATTTACCTTATGCCTTGCCAATAAACCAAGAGCTGACTGTCACTCGACTCGTGTCTTACTGCCTGCGCGATCTAACAAGCATAATGCCAAAGGGGCTGATGTTGGCAACATATAATTGCTGCTTATGTTGTACATTGAAAATACAGTACTTGTTTTTCAATATGACTAGGAAATCTGCCCATCTACTGTGAAATCTCTGAGAATAGATTTCAATATGAACATGCTTCCTATGTATTTGTTCAGCCATGTATTTCTTCCATATGAACAGTGAAATTATTCTTTATCTGAGCCTGTAGATCTAGACTGGAAAGCTCCAGATGTCTACTAGGTAGCAGCAAACATATGCAGGCGATTGAAATTCTCTACTGTCATGTAAAGGTCATCCATAGTTTTGTGGTCCAGCAGCCATAGTTTTTTTTCCATATTGTAGACCAGTGTTTCTCAACCTTGGCCACTTGAAGATGTGTGGGCTTCAACTCCCAACTTTGTTGGCTGGGGAATTCTGGGAGTTGAAGTCCACACATCTTCAAGCAGTCAAGATTGAGAAACACTGTTGCAGACTATAGAATTTTTGCACCTAAGCCCTATGCATCTTAGGAAAAATAGCATATTGAATTGTTGGAGACTTGGCAGAATTACAGCCCTTCCTATCTGAGTGCTTGGTGGATGATTGGACCATTTTCTCAACTTACCTAGCTAGGATAGCTACTGTATTCTGGGAGCATCTAAGCTGGCTAATATCAGTACTGTACTACTTGCATTTTTGGATTTGTGTCTATCTTACTTTACTCAAGTCCGTTTAGGGCCAGTTTTTAAGAGAATTCTATACTAATTCATCAAGCCTCTCTCACCCCAATGAGTTTTACTCGTCTTTTCCAGCATGGATTGTTTGATGTGGCTTCTGGTTATTTTGATCTTATTTTTGTATTTTGTAATGTGTTGACAGAATTTTTGCCTTCAGCAGCTGTGAGAAAGTGACAGTGAAACTGAGAGAGACACTATTATGTAATTTTTACTAGCTTTTAATACTGCAAGCACTTTCTGCCTTTCATTGCCCTTTAATTAACTCTTTACATTCCTCCCAAACATATGTGTGTTTGGAGTCAAGATACACACACAAAACCATCATATATCTGTGCATTTTCCCCTTAAGTAAATAACTTTGCACTAGCCTCTGTTAAATTTTATTCTGTTAATTTCAGCTCATTTCTCCAGCATACCAAAACTGTCTTAATTTTTATTTCTCTATTCTAAATTATTAGCTGTCTCATCCAATTTTGTATGATCTGATTTCCACCCTTCATCCATATCAGTAATGAAAATATGGAAGAACAAAGTATGAAGGACTTCTTTCCTTCCAGTCTTTATTAAACTGGAATAGTATGTATGTGTCTAAGGCTAGAGTATAGTTTAAGGACTAAACCTCTAGCACAGATAAGGATGAAAAGAAATCTGGGTCTAAGTTAAAAATGTCTTTAGTTCAAGAACCAGAAACCTGATTGGCATTTTATTTTAGCAGACCCAAAAAATTATCCACCTAATGTTTCCATGTAAAACAACCTATTGTTGGAATTTTCTGCAGGTAAGAACCATAGGTTCGATATTCAATGTACATGAAAAAAGTTCTGGGTTAAAGTAGATGTCATATGAGCAACCCATGGTTAATAAAGCTACATCAAGAGTGGGAAGATAATCTATTCTTATGACTCCTGTAAAATTCCTACACTAAGATTTCCTGCTTAGCCTTTGAATGATGTATTGGAGTCATCCAAGGCAAAAAAGCAGATTTTCATAGGACAAAAAACTAATCTGATTTATTCTAATACAAACACATTTAATATGATAATTTCACATGTGCCTAATAATATTCCCCTTCCCTGCAGGGTTGTCTGCATAAATAAAACTAAAACTAAAATTCCTAACTCACTATAACAAAGATTTCAACAAGCTTCAGTGCAGCTTCTGGCCTAAACTTCATACAGCTGTTCTTCCAAGGCAGTTTATAAATGTACTTTCAAAAGAACGTTTGGATCTTCTGCCCCCAAGCCAGCTCCTAGAAATCCTGTTATGTAAATTGCTAAACTCATTTGGGCCTACTTATTACACAATAATTCCATTAACATATACACAAGAGAAGAAGGTGGAGTTCCTTACCTGGGCACATAAGACTTGGAACTGCAGCTTCAGCTTTGTGAGGCAGGAGTTTAGCGAAGTTCATTTTTCTTCTTTCAGCAGAATGCTAATGGCCAATCGTAAAAGAGTTCTCTTTTGAAAACAAAAACAACGTTCAGACACATGTTCAGAAGAAACAGTCTCTTCCTTTCAACCTTTCCAACAGGCCTCATAACATTATCTTTGGGAACTAGAGACCAGCAAGTTGGGGAAACAACTATCCAACTGTATTGCTCAAGCATCCAGTTGTAGAAAAATTGAAGGGGGGGGGAGAGATAAAAAATTAATTTGTTAATTATGAAACTGCTTAAATATGGCTAAGTAAACCCAATATGAGCTGCTTGGATCTACTTGGATAGGCAATGCCACTCTAAGGCACAAAAGGCTTTCCTAGATCAATTGCTAAAAATGGCAGGCCTGGACCTGGAACTTTTGTTTTCAAAGGCATAGTTTACAGGCTAAACTATGTTTTATTTAACTGTTTATTGAAAATCCACACGTAGTTGAGTTGACACAACCTACTACCCTGCAAAATATCCCCACCAAGTATTTAATGTGCAAGCATAATGATCATAGCCACTGAAATATTTGACTGGATTCACATAGGGTGAAATGGGAATGGGCAGTTTCTATCTCAGTGGGTGGCACGGACCCATAAATCAGCTAATTCCATAAACCTTAGTTAAGTTAACCATGGAAAACCCTGCAGTGTGCATACAACTATTGAGTATAATATCAGTTACTTGGAAAAAATATACTTTAAACTTGTACGGAAAAGGATAGTCAAGATTTCTCTTCCCTGTGGATGGAAAGTTAAAGTACCTTGTTTATTTTTTATTTTTAGTTTAGATAGGGGCTACTGGGAAACAGGTAATAAAATTACTTAAAGATGTGATTACAGGTAATAAAATTACTTAAAGATGTTCTATAAAGATTTATAGAACAAAATTTGCTGTGAGAGACTTGTTCACATAAAACACAAGCAATTTATGAGGTTTGGTAAGACAGCCTATATAAGATATAGGGATAACCATTGGCTATGAAATATAATTAGACAACACCATGAAGAATGAGAAGTCTATCACTGAGCAAGCGACTATAAGAAATTATCATTTGTCAGTGGAGTTCAAGAGTAGGAATAGACAAGGAAAACAAAAAACTGACCAGAAAAGTTCTATATGTAGCTGTAACAGTAACAGAGTTCAAGAAAATTATTTGTTTGTTTTGTTACTTATATAGCTATGTATCTCGCATAAGTGACTCTGGATAGCTTACATAATAATTAAAAAATATAACTGTCAACAAAGCCAAGAGATGGCTACTATCACAGACTTGGGGGCCCAGGACACGGCATAAAACCAAGGTTTTAGAGCCTTGCAAAGGGCCAGCATGGTCAGAGCTAACTTAATCTCAAGTGGCATGATGTTCCAAAGGATGGACATCATTGTAGAAAAAGCCTTTCTCCTGGGCCCCACTAATCAACACACCTTAGCTGACAGCACCAGGAGGATGCCAGACTTAGTGGGATGGGTAGAAATAAATGCAAACAAACAAACAGGTAAAAAGAAATGAATTGTGGTAATTACTGATTCTCCATTGTGGACGACTGAGTGACTGCTTGTTGCTGAGTAAGCAAATGTTGTTGCAGAGGAGGAATATAAGGCGGCTAGTTTCCAGAGAAATGTAACAGAATCTTGGCCAAAAGGGTCAGCAGGAAAGTTTGACAGACAGATCCCTAATAAATTTTCCTGCTGAGTTGACAGTATGCTTTTGGCATACCTTAGAGCTTAAAAAGGGAATAAGCAGAAACAAAAGCATGTCTATTGGTAGTGCATTAAGAAACAGAAGAGAAAATGGATAGACAGGATTGCAATTGTTGACTTTTATTATTATTATTATTATTATTATTATTATTATTATTATTATTATTATTATTATTATTATTATTATTATTATTATTATTATTTTAATTTCTATACCGCCCTTCTCCCGCAGGACTCAGGGCGGTGCACAGCATATTAAAAACAGATACAATAACAATATACAAAAATAAAACCCTTCTAAAACCAAATTAAAAACCAA